>NW_022145597.1:3948578-4058578 GCF_000002235.5 Strongylocentrotus purpuratus
GAGAGAGAGAGAGAGAGTGAGAACAGACAAAGGGAGAGTGATAGAAAGGGAAAATTAAGGAGCAGAGCAAATCGAGAAATATAGAGAGCGAGAATGTCGTGGCGAGAAAAAGAAGAGAGAGAGAGAATGGGAGGGAGAACGAGTGGGACGAGAAAGGGGAGAGAAATGGAAAGAAAGGGAGAAGGAATGCAAGTGCCCTATACTATATTTAACAAATTTAAAAAGCACATCTCCCTAGAGAGCGCTACAACTTCAAGAGGCAACATATCCGACTTCCTCTTATACTGTTACCAAACGAAGTGCGTATCATATTTGTTGGCTCATGAATGATGCAGGTGCCCTAGAGTGCGCATGTAGTGATCCATGCACCCAGCATCTTTTTCATCTACTATACGAAGAGATTCGATCATATCTATAGAAAAGAGGCGTCCTCTACGATCACTCGACGCTTCAGCTCTCTTAGATGTTTGAACTGCTTTATATTGCAGGGAAAAACAAGAAGAAGAGAGAGTGGTGGTCACTAATGGGTCATTTTACATGCTTCTTATCACACAGACCTAATTTATGGGTAAAGCACAAATTTGTAAGAAATACAACGTACCCCCTGGGCCCCGTCCCCTCTTAAAAGAAAATGTCCAGTTTTCTGGAACAGTGTAACCAGCATTATGGTGGAGCCTATGCATGCGACCCTCAGAGGTCCGTATGGTAAAGGGGCTCCAGTACCCCCCTCCCACCCCTTTTTTATTCTGGTATTTCTCACTGACAACATCCGTTATTTTTGTCTAAACAAAATAAGTAATTAGATGAAATGGGTGAGGGATGCGCTAAGTAATTATCATCAGAAAGAGGATAAATTTATCCATTTTGATCTTGAAAAATCGGAACATTATTTAAAATATTCAAAAACAAAAACATAGGTAAAATATTCGTAATTACCCCGCAGTGTTCTCTTTTCTTCTTTTTTATCATTTTGGATCAGGGTTTTTGCGTTAGCAACGAATTTACACCAAACATTTTTAAATAACTGAAAAAATGTAATTACACATAATATACATCTGGCAGACTATAAAAGTAATATTTAGCCCTTGGAATAAATACATTTTGGATATTCAAGAAGAAACACACAACCTTGAAAGTTTACTCAATTTCAAATTAAAATAATTGATCTCATATATCATCCTGATGCCGTGTAATGAAAACTATATATGCGTTATATTTTATCGGAACCTAATATTCTAATTGTATTTACATACTTCGAAACATGATAATAACCCATTCCCCAAGATATCAAATCTTTTTCATTGCAACGTTCTTATACGAGCGCTTAAGACGCTGAGGGTGAAATCTGGAAATTGAGTTAATTAGCTTTTGATCCATAAGGAATAGGTCTTAACCTGGAAAAGGATTTGGGTTTCGCCTCCGTGTAACGAGAGAATAAGTCTGTCGGGAATTAAAGATAATTTGCAGCAATGATAATGAAAATCAGCTCTTGTATTGATATACAGGAGCAGAAAACACTGTCGCCTGACCAGAAAGATGAAAGACAATGATAAATTTAACACACACACTCTCTCTCTCTCTCTCTCTTCGTTCAAGCGACACAAAGTTAAGTTGTTGTGTAGGCCTATACTAAAAATGAAAGGCTCAATTTTGTTGGCAACAACACAATGAGTTGTTGTTGTTATGTTGTTGTTGTTATGTTGTTGTTGTTGATGCTGTTGCTGCTTTTGTTGTCCTGCGGGCCTATTTTTGGTTTGTATTAGTAACACAAGTTCACAAATAGGAAAACACACACACACACTCACACCCACACGTGCACATAATTATACAAAGTCCAAAAATGAAACAGGAAGAAGAACAAAAGAATTATAAATAGTAAGATGAAATTAATGTTTTTAATTTTAAAGGTAATACAAATTGTGGGAAGGTTTGAATATAGGCTGGATAGTGATTATTTGCAATTTGGAAATATTTGGATGCCTCTGTGGATGTATTATAAGCACTAGAATATTTAGCCCCTAAAACACTTCTGCTTTCGAGAAAAAATCGAATATTAAAATTTACCGGTGGTCCCGGTAAATTTCGATAATTTTCAAATAGCGCCTACGGCCATACAACGGTAGCTGCGACCATTACAATCTCAGAATATGTAGTTGTGATATATAATTTCCAAACGGGAATAGCCAATCGGTCGATTTTAGTCAAGAAACATTGTTTTATAGCTAAATTAATATCTTGACCTTGAGAGGGAGCTATACAACGAAAAGAGTTTATTATTTACAATTTCATCACTTTAGACTCGATTTCAACCGCGACAACGATCACTGAAATTCATGACCCCCATACCGAAACTTTGTAATACCTTTAAGTGAAATTTCCTTGTGAAAATTGCGATCTGAAAAAAACCATCTCATAATAATATACGAAAAAAAGAAGGAGAGGAAAAATGACGGCTCGGGCAACATATTTAGTCTATCATCATAATTTAGCCTTAGTGATACGTTCCTTAATTTTTTTTTTATTCTTTAAAGTCTAACTTGAAGACAGTCCTGTTTTCGAAAGCGCACAGTACGTTAATGCAATCGTAAACACACTTTGTACTATCATGTATTCTTCTTTTTTGCACTTCGTGTAAGCAGAAAGATGGCATAATATTAATGCATTATATAATTACTACAGTATTATTATACCGTTCGTGTTTTTCGCATTATGTAATACATGTACGTCACTAATTTTAGTGCGGGGGGGGGGGGGGGGGGGGTAGTGAGCACAATTTTTTTGGGGCCCTGAACAATTTGAAAAATCGCACCCCCCCCCCCCCCCCCTCCCCCCTTGAGCGCCACGGGAGGGGACCCATCTCCCCAAAAAACAAGTAAAATTAACATGTTTTTTTCCCGATGATTTGAAGTAAGCCACATAAAACATACTTGGTTCAACTTTGTATATGAATTGCACAATAAATAATTTGGAGTAAAAAATTCAGGAGTCGCTTAATTGCTTCCCGAATTCTACCTTTAAATAAAAGGCGTTAGTAGGCCTATACCCTTTCCTGCGTGCAAAATGAACGACGTGTAAATCGATTTGCACACCAAATGTAGCGACTACGTGCCTTCCTGGCTGCAAAAATATATTTGTACAAGGGTGAGAGTTGAAAGGGTGTTATCGTCCTGTTTAATTAGTTTAAAGTAATGTAAGATATCACACATGACTGTTACTCTCATTGTAATTATCACTACTTGTTCATCACAGATTACGTCTGTTGGCACACAAAGGGGCATCACAGAGACGGCTGCTGTGTGCTATGGATTCACCAGGTAATCTCTGGCCAAGTTCACCAGCTTACTGACCAACTCGAAATGATTGGTGACATACAGGGGCGGTGGAGTGTCTTAAACAGTTGGGGGGGGGCTAGAGCAAAAAGGGCAATTTCTGGAAAAAGGGGCACTCTACAAAGGAATATCTCAAAGCGAAAATATACAATATTTATACATTGGTAGGCCCTTATACCCCTACATTGTGACTAGATCATCAGTCATGATTTCATTGTTTGTTTCTCTCTTTACATGGTCCAAGGAACTGCTTAAATTTATTTGCGAGCGGTCAAAAAGTTTAAGATTTGCGAAGTGGTAGTGCGAAAAATTACATCTTATAAATAATGATAATAATAATAGTGGGTTCTTGAACCTAATCATGAAAGGCTAAACAAATCTTTAATAAGAAACAAAATTCGAGTGAGCATAGCGAGCGAGCTTTTGGTGAAATTGAAGGAAAAGTCGCTCTCAGTTGCTTTAAATTAGGAGCACAATTTTCATTGTGAAAGGAAAAGGGGGCAAATATCCAAAGTTAAACGGTCAACTATTAGAAAAGAAAAAGTGCACGTGTCAAAGTAAAAAAAAAAAAATCGGAATTATCAGAGGTTAACTTCTCGCAACTGATAAGGGACACTCACCAGAGAAGTAACAGGAACATATGAGAACAGAAAGGGGGCACTTATTACATAGGGAAAGGGGCAATTATCAGAAGGAAATTGGCAGTAAATAGAATGGGTAGTGGACACGTGCCAAAATGAAATGGGCACTTTTCAGATAGAAAAGAGGCACTTATTGCAACGTTAACGGGGGGGGGGGGGGACCTTCTAAATTTTAATAATGGCACTCATGAGAGATGGCAAGAGATAGGCCTATATAAAACAGTAAAAAAAAAAAAAAAAAAGGGACACCTCTCAGATTTAAAAAGAGACAATCAGAGGTAAAGGGGCACTTATCAGAGGTGAGGGGCATTTTCTTGTACATAAGAAGGGACATTCACCGGAGATGATAAGGGGCACTTATTACAAAGGAAAATGGGCAATTGTCGAAAGAAAGGGGTCACCTACGAGATTATCATACGTGTGATAAGGGGCAATTTGAGTAAGGGAAGTGGTTATTAAGGCTGATAGAGACTGCCTAAGTGGTAGATCATTCCAGTATTTTGAAGCAGATACAGTAAATGTCCTATTTAAAAATATTCTTTATTTATTCTTTGATTCAAAGGAAGCCAGTGTAATGATCTCAAGAGTGGCTGAGATGGATGGTCACTGGAAACCTGAAATTTCAATCGGGCTGCCCAAATTTGTAATCGTTGCACACGATCCAATTTAGTCGAGGGAATGGTAAAGAGAAGCCCATTACAATAAACAATATGGGATAGAACTAAAGAACGCACAGCATTTAATATGACAGGCAGACTGGTCAATATCCTAGCAATATTCCTTGAATAAAACGTAGCCATATACTGACAAGTGCGAGAATCAAATACAACACCAAGGTTCCGTATTGCTTTTGAAGGTCTAATGAGTGTGCCACCAACCAGGCGCGTATCCAGGATTTATTAGGGGCGGGGGGCCCAAATTTGAAATTATGCGAGCCAAATATTGGTACGTAATGGTGACCAGCAGTGGCCTAATAGGGGTGGGTGCAAGGAGGAGCGAGTTCCCCCTCCCTCCTCCGCGAAGCGCGGAAGCTTTGACGTTTCGTTAAATCCTTAGAGAAAGAACACGAATCGTTGTACCGTTTTCGAAAATAATCCTCGTCGGAATTCAGTTTCCACCCCCTCCCTCCCTCCCGCGCGAAGTGCGGTATTTTTTACGTTTCATTAAATCATTAGAAAAAGAAGACGATTCGTTGTACCGTTCTCTACTCTTAATCCTTGTCTAAAATCAGTTCCCCCCTCCTTCGCGAAGATCGAAAGCTTTGACGTTTCATTAAATTATGACAGAAAGAAGACGATTCGTTGTACCGTTCTCGACTCTTAATACTCGTCTAAATTCAGGTTCCCCCGCCCCCCCCCCCCCCACCCGCGCGAAGCGTGGAAGCTTTTACGTTTCATTAAATCATTAGAGAAAAAGACGACTCGTAATACAATTCTCGACTCTTACTCCTTGTCTAAATTCAGTTTTCCCCCCCCCCTCCTCCCGCACGAGGCGCGTAAGCTTTAACGTTTCAATAAAATTAGTAGAGAAAGAAGACGATTCCTTGTACCTTTCTCGATTCTTAATCCTTGTCTACATTCAGTTCCCCCCCCCCCCTCCTCCCGCGCGCAGCGCGTAACCTTTGACATTTCAATAAAATTAGTAGAAGAAGACGATTCGTTGTACCGTTCTCGACTCTTAATCCTGAATGTTCTTTGTCTGCTCTTTTTTCTCTCTACGTCCTCTTCCTTTTCTCTCCTCTCTTTTTTTGTTGTTGGTTGTTTTTGGGGCCGCCGGTTTTTTTTTTTTTTTGGGGGGGGGACCGCCCCCACCGCACCCTTTGCTACGCGCCTGCGGTCAAATGAACATACTTTGATACCTTTTCCGCCCCGGAAGCTCAGGGGTTTCCCTATACCTTTCTTCTTTCTCTTTTTCTTTCTTTCCCTTTCTCTCCTCTTTCCCTTTCCCTTCCTAATTTCTTTCTCTCTCTTTTAGGTTTGCTGGGGGGGGGGGGGAGGCAAGGGCCTTTTAGTAATTATTAATGCATGCTTAAATCTTACCGGTGTTAAAAAATAACACCACAGAGACAACACACCTTTATAATCAACACCAGTGGTGTCAAGAAAATTCAATACCATACTGGTGTAAGAATTTCTACACCCTGGTTTTTACAGTGTACTGTCTTTTTCCTTCTCGATTGGATGCTTTGGAGACACTATATTCCTTGTTACTATCGGTCGCGGGTTTAATTTAATGGTCGCTAGTTTCAAGGAGTGTTAGAGAGAGGGAGAAAGAGCTAGAGAAGCCTGTGCAGTCCATCTCTAAATCTGTAAGTTCTTTGTCACATTAATGTTGTCCCCCCAAATAATTATTTACCTCTTCCATGTTTTATATTCAATATTGTTTTGCTTCTCAAAGGTGACGACCGCGACCGTAAGTTCGTAACCCGTGATTTCAGCTCAGCCACAGTCCCAATCGTACGCACTGGTGCTGGTGCAATGTTTCCCAGTCAGAGTGACGAGAGCTGAAAAAGGAGCCCGTTTTCGGCCACTTAAGACAAAATCCTATTTTTAGGACTCTTTACTTCCTATTTATTATCATTTCTTGTTCAAATCATGAAGCAAATATTATTATTATTTAAACAAAAAAAGAATCCCAGAAAAAAATCACGAATTGCCATGACAATATTCATTTCAATTTTCACTGTTTTGGAGCCCGTTATCGGCCGGGCGTTTCAGTTTACGGCCGCATGTACAAAGTCAATAGGAAGCGCTCGCGCGCGCCGTGCGTTTCCGCGCTGATGTACAGCACAAGCGGGCGGAGCAGGTATCCCACGCCGGAGCTCCCTGGTGCTCGCCTGGCCGAAGACAGGCACAGCGGTGATCGGAAGTTGGAATCTGAATTAGACAGAGATATCGTGTGTGCGTCGCGGTGTGCGGCTGCATTGATTTAATACATGCGATGACATACTTTTGAGCTTGCGACTAGCACAAAATCGGGCTTTAAATCTGAAAAATACTTGAAATAAAGCTCATTTTATGGTACCCATATTTCTTACAGACACGCGTAAGATACTCGATTTTTCAGATTTGGGTAGCGGGACCGGCGATTACATCGCTAAAATGTGATATTTTAGGATATATTTTCCATTGCAAATGTGGTTCTTCAGTGACACTGGCATGGTATGGTATGTGTGGGATATGTGTTATGCTATTATGCGATGTATTTTAGAGTGATTTTACCTTCATCCAACCAATCGGCCGAAAACTGGAGCTGGCCGATTACGGGCTCCTTTACTCTAGATCTAGGCCTAAAATCTAGGCCTACAGAATTAACTCCAGGGGGGGGGGGGGGGGGGGGGGGATTGACTAAAAAAAAAAAATTGAAGTTCTCACTTAGGGGGATATAGTCTACAGGCAGTACTTTGCAGGAGTACGTTAACAAAAAAGATGGGATGGGAGAACCTGGGGGCCGTTTCTCAAAACCAACTCCATGACTAGACTGATGACATTCATATCTTTGTCGGCGACCTACGGAGATGTCATGAAGTGGATAAACCGTTTCACGAAGCCATGACAGACATGATATTGATATATCGCGATACTAGCAGCTCAGGAACATAGTCTTTGTCACGATCCATTTGATTTATCACGAATAGATCTAGATCTAACCAAAACAAGTTTTGGGGCTAAAATTGTTCAAAAAGAAATAGACCCCTAGACTAGAGTCTATATACATATAAATTCTCCTAAAATAAATAATAAATAGTGTCATTATCAAATGTAGGTCATCAAACTATTTGCATATTTCTGTAAAGATTCTTCAATTAAAGAATAACCGGTAAGTGTTGTTTTTTCGACAGTCCAATCGTAAGGTAGTTGAAGGATACCGTAATGTAATAGTTTTATCAATAGACTCTACATACTTTTTTTGTTTTATGTGACGACGAATTTTAGACAAAAAAAGTTTTCTCAGTCAGTTTTATTCTAGAGTCTCATAAATACACGTTATATAATTGATTTGATATCAAAAATATAATTTGGAAGAAGTAATTAGAGAGGGAATAATAATGCACATATGCCCCCAAAGGTATGTGGTATCCTAAGAAAAGGCTATGGATCGACTATGGACAACGGTGTGTAACATTCTTATCTCTTTTATTTTTACGTTATAGTTTAATGATTTGTGATTTAATGTTTATATTCAGCTTTTTAAAATTTCTGAATAATTTGTATTATCACTTCTTTACATTTGTATTTCGCATCCCAGAGAATTACGTACCGAACTGGTCTATATTTTTCTCAAAATGATAGTGAAACTAATCGTACATTTCGCGGCCCATGGAATAGCAACAAACTGACTTGTGATGGCGCTTTACAGCAATTAAAAAGATATGACGGGTTCGGAGCAGTGACAACTCGCTTGTCGCGGAAGTTGTCGCTCATCTTGGCAAAGACGGCTTCGTGAAACACTTAGCTGACAAGTTGCGTGACAGTGGCGAGATGTCGTTGATCTTGTAGTTATGACGGTTTTGAGAAACCGCCCCCTGATGTAGGTCTAGCTATAACTCTGGGAAGCTCCAACACCGGCACCGGTGTTGGAGCTTCCCGGAGTTAGTCTAGCTAGGGCGCTGGTCCAAGAATGAGGATCGTCCTCATAAACGCGGACAAAATGCGTCCTCATAAACAAGGATCGTCTGCATTTTCGCTTACATTTTTTTTCATCGGCGCTCTGTGGGTTTCGGGTTACGGAACAGCCCGCTGGCAATGCCAAATTTGGAAAGTCGATGTAAAATGCATCAAGAAAATCATCCTGGAATCCATTTTTTGCATCGCCAATGTGCCAATCAAAAGTATGGAATATCTGCTTTTTTGCAGAAGATCCTTGTTTTTGAGGACGAATTGGTCCGCGTTAACAAAGACGATCATTATTCTCGGACCAGCGCCCCTACTGATGAATGGGTCTATGCTTCAGTTGTTTCGTTTGGGAAGAAGCTAGCGGGATGGGACTGTGTCAAGATTGACTGGATCTACCTACAGCTCCTGTATATGGCATGCTATCAAAAGCACGCAAATCATGCCATCCTTGATACGATATGGGAGAAAATCTCCACCCCGACGCGCATGACCTCGAAATGCACTTCCTTTCCATATTTTTACTTGTATTTGGTTGGATGGATAGTAAAGAGTGAGGTAATCATATTAGCATAATGTTTTGACCGGCTTTGTTTTTTAATTGTTTACAAGTGACGTCATAGCAAGTATGGCACCACCCACTATTAGTGCACAGGTGCTGTACGTGGTGTTACACTATCGCCTACCGGTATTGACAATTATTTTCTTTAAATTTCAGGTTGAAGCATTTCCATTTCTAAATGGGAAGGAAAAAGAAGCACAAGCATGATCGGCGGTCACGATCCAGATCATCATCTAGTGAAGATGATGATTACAGTAGGTCCCGTAAAAGATCCAGGTCTCGCTCAAGGTCCAGAAGATCCAGGTCTAAATCAAGGTCCAGGCGTTCCAGGTCTAGGTCTAAGTCACGCTATGAGGAAAGGAGAAGAGAAGACTCTTCTAGAAGGCATAAAGACAAAAAGAAATCTAAAGAGAAAGATAGATCAAGGTAGGTTGCTACATGGGTCGTTCTATGGTGTAAAAGGTATAGACCAGTTCTGGTCATGCGATTGCATTGTGAAAAAAAAGTGGAATCGATCAGAAAAGGTTGATCATCTAGCATATAAGTATTGGTGTGTACTGCAAGATTATGGAATTATCAAAATGATAAGAAATTTGGCTCCTAATGTTATGAACCAGATCAATATAACACTGAGTTCCTATAGGAAATCTATTTATTCAGATGGTCATATCTTATCCAATACTTAACATATTCAATTGTTTTTCGACATTTAGACATTATTTTTGATGCTCTTTCACTGCTCTATATACCAAAGTAGGTATATAGTACAGGGTTAGTTGGCCCTGCAAAAAAGCAGTGCTAACTTCGCAATTGCGGTGCCAAGCAAAGGAATGGGAACAGAAACAAAAAACAGTCCGGTACTACTCAATGGAGCGTTCCAGAGCTGGCCAGAGAAAAAGGAAGAAACCCACCGTCTAATCAGAGATGATGTTTTCATGAATATGCAGCGAATCTTGAAAACTGTTGAAATATGTTTTTTAAACAATTTCCATGCACTTCAAAATAACTAGTAACCCTCAATTTTGAAAGTGTAGAGATGTTTTCATACCAAAATGTTGGTATGGATTCATAGTAAGGAATCATTTTTATATGAATTAAACCTAAGTTTATTTGAATGGGATACCTGTCTGCAGGGGGCTTGGAAGCAGCACCCCTACATGTACATTGCCTTACTGTTCAAATAAATCCCATGTTAAATATATTACTCATTGCGGATGTACATGTAGTATCGGAAATAATATAGTATAAAACACGCTTCCTTACATTAATTTTTATTACCTGACGAAGTGTTGCAGCAGTGCACGAAACGTTGTGATCTTTTAGATCCCTTATTGACCACATTGCGAGACAAACAAATATCACTAAAGATATTATTTTCGAAATCCTATGTTCTTGGTGCAAAGGGGTTTAGATCTAGGTCCTTTATTGCAAGGCCCCTACTATCATCAGCTCAGGTGAGTGTGAGGTCCCTCCATGCATGGACCTCTCTTCTTATGTTAGCAAGTATCTTATGACAAAAAAGCTCAATGGATATAATGATGGCAAGAGGGAAGTAAGTTATCAATACACCACTTTTAGTCAAGCATGATGATTTTACTTTGAATTATCAAACAGATCTCACTCGAGAAATCGTAGCAGATCTCATGAACGTAGTTCCAGGACCAGCTATAGATCATCAAGGCGTTATTCAAGCTCTCGATCTCGAAGTCGTTCCAGAGATCGGGACTATTCCAGGTCCAGCAAGAAACGGTCCAAGAGAAGCCGCTCAAGAAGCAGGTCTAGGCACAGGTAAGTTGAGACAAATATTGGCTTGCAGTCATAAAGTCAGACAAAGTCCAGCTTTAAAGTGACTCAGTAACATTGTTGAAGGTTGATGAAAAACTGCGTAATTTTTGTTTGAAATGTTACTTACCGTAAATCTCTGTGTATAAGACGCAACTGTGTATAAGACGCGCCCCTATTTTTGTTTTTTGCCGACATACATATACATAACTACATATTGAGATCTATCAGAAAGATTACTTTCAAACCAAAATGACAAACTTGAGTGTTGTTCTAGTTTCTGAGTGGTGAGTCAACACACCGATTACTGAGCTGGGAGACATTGCCAGGCATAGCGCCAGGTGGAGTGGCATAAACCGGCGGCAAAAAAGTGCGTCTTATACACAGAGATTTACGGTATTATATTTCTTCTACTGTACTAACCCTCTAGCATGCAAACAATCCTGACAAAATTCTCAAATCACAAAGATATTTATTGTTTTCTTTGAAGGCGACATGAAAATGGGAAAATAACAGAAAATCTTAATTTGAGTGAACACCCTGGGTGTCATTCCAGTACACAGTACATCAATTGGTGGCATGGTACACATTACTATCTCACAAAGAGCCTTAAGAATTAGATTAACATTTACAAGCAGAAGATCCTTTTCAGTCTGAGAGATATGTTTACAAACAGGCAAATCTATGAAAAATACTAAACTTTGAACCATTATATCAGGCAAATTTAAGTACCAATAGTAGTATATCTAGATTTCTTTTTCTTGGAATGGGTAGTATATGTTATAGGATATACAGACAAAACAAACACTTTATTATAAAAGAGGCTGACAAGTAAATTAATCTGTTATACAACGGTGATATGTTCAAGATTGCCAGGCACTCTTCATATGTTAGATTGTTTACATCATTGTATGAAAAACAGAAACAGGTGTTAAACTGCTTTTAGCAATCGTAATTGTAAAAAAATTACACTCTGCACACTGTGAATTTTAAAAGAAACAATTGAAAGTTGTGGCAACTTCAAAACATGTTATTTAGCATATATGTACCGCAATATCTGTGTTTAACACTTGTCTGCTTTTTTCCATGAAATGAAAATAACAATCATACAATTTTCTACTCATCCATTATTAAAGGTCATCGTCAAGGTCATATTCTAGGTCAAGGTCAAGATCAAGGTCATCAGAAAGAAAGGACAGACACAGCAGCCATGATTCCAGTCACTCTAAGAAGGGCAGCCGTTCTAAGGGCTCAGCTGAAGGAAATAGTGAAGCTACTACAAGCATGGTAAGAGTCCCTTTGCAATAATAATTTGCTCTTATTTACCCAGGCAGTTATATCAATACTGATACTAACTGCTCTTCCCGGCCATAGACCCTGCGATAAGCGAGTTCGTAGTTAGGCACTGTGTACATGTGACGTTAGAGGTCACAGGGCCATTTGGGATAAACTGCGGGATCGCGGGCGCTGCGTTTTACCTTTTCTGGCGCGTACGTGTTCGCTATGTGAACAAAGTAAATGTGAATTCGCGTGCGTTGTACGTTCCACAGCTTTTATTATTATTATTATTATTATATTATTATTGTTATTTATTAGGCCAATCATAAAAGCACAATACAATGACATTTTGACAGATCATGCAATACATAAACAATACAAGAGGAAAAGGGAGTGAGCAATGTGTGGGCCAGGTTTCACAAAAGTGAAATTCAACACTATTACCCGGAGGCATGTAAGCCCTCACATGTTGCTCTCAAATCAACTTAGATATAAACATAACATTGACGTACACACAATATTGCACATTGTTTAAAAAAATATATATACATCTTAACTCCCCCCCCCCTCCCTCCAGAAAATACTAAAATGACACATTTTTTACATATCACATATTCCTTTAAATATGGACATAATTTAGATGTACCAAGAAAATTATAATTATTATGATACAAGCAGCACTATATTAAAGTAATGAGGAATTAAAGAGTAAAGAGGCTGGTATCTTCAACAGGGTTGAGAAAAATCAATGAAATCAGACATACTGTAATGTATGGATATAAAGCCTACAGTATGCAAGGGCCTTGAACAGTATCAAAATGTAACTGTATAAATGATGTAAAATACAAGTATGAAGATAACCGAGACACAAACGCATCCACATGCGAATTCCATTGCAGGTCGGAGCTTATAACTACGCCGAGGTACCTAAATGTGCAAATAGGATCTATCTGGGTAGCACCTAAAAAGTAAATAGGAGGTTCAATCCCCTTTTTTCTTGTCACATGCAGAATCTTAGTCTTTGCTGCGTTGAATATCATGTTGTTCCTATGGGCCAACAAATGCAGAGCATTATTTTAGATCATCTTAGAGTTGGACTTCGTCAATCGGAGATGTGATCTCCCTGAACAATAGTACATCGTCAGCAAAGAGAACACATTGGGAAAGAACTGAGATAGGCAAGTTGTTGACAAATAAGTTGAACAGCTTTGGTCCAAGGACATTCCCTTGGGGTACCCCTGATTGGACGTCGGTCCATTCAGAAGTAGAGCCCATAAAAATAACACGTTGAATCCAGAGAGAAATTAACATATCCAGTGCCAGAATTGACCCTGGACATTGAAATCTACAGCTAGTTTAGAGAGCAAGACATGGTGGGGCATTTTTTCAAAGGCCTTTGACATATCAAGGAACACGGCATCTTTTCTTGTTGGACGTCTCTTATCCAGTGAAGTACTCCAGCTGTGCAATACATTAACCAATTGGGTCACCCAACTTTTTCCTGCTGTAAACCCATGTTGATTAGTCCAAAGCAAACCATATAAATCAATGTGATTGTGCAAGGCAGTTGCCACAAATCTTTCCAATAGCTTACTGAGTATCGAGGTCAGAGCGACAGGTCGATAATTTGAAATACAAGACCTATCGCCGCCTTTATGGACAGGAGTTATGTTGGCGGATTTCCAAGATGTTGGCACTTTCCCACAGCAAAGAGACGTGTTGAACAGTATGGAGATTGGGTGAGAAATTTCAAGGGCAACTTGAGAAAGTATACTAGGGAGGAATACGTCTGGACCAGGAGACTTGTTTTTCTGTCATTTCAGAAGAGCTATATAGACATCAGAAGCACAAAGAGACTAACAAGTTTGATATCTGCTAGTCGTTTCATTTTCGTTCAATTTTGCTTATTTTTCTTTGAAATGGATGACGATGAATCTGTTACCATTGACGAGATTTGTTTGTGAAATGTGTCATGTTTGAAGTGTTTTTTTCTGAGAGCCTATTAACCTGAAGGTTTCTGTGAGGAAAGATGAGCTTGTCGCCCTCGTCTTTGCGGCAATGAAATTTCCAGATCCTGCCCCTGCAGCCACGGAGTTCTGCAGGCGAGAAAAAATCAACTGATTCAGTTCAATTAAGGAATGGCAAAATAACAAACAAAATGTGCATAAGACTAAATCATGTACGCTATAATTATTTTAAGCGATATACGGGCTGAATTAGCATGGACAAAGAGCCTTCATACATGTATGAGTTATCCTTAACACCAGTTATTAAATTTCAAAGTCAGAATCAAAACAGCTTATACAAAACATGATGTTCATGTATGAGGCAATGGCATACCTGTATACTAGATACCTTCGCCTCTGTGGAGGCAACCGCCAATGGCGAAAATAAAATTACTTAATAATTTTCTAATCACATACAAAACGAAAGGAAAAGAAGGAAAAAATATCCAGTTGCCTGCTCAAGATGATTTGTGAAAAAAAAGTGATGTCAAAATCTTGTATCTAGAATGTAACTAATGCTGACAATCCCCATTCATTGCCGTGTGTAAGCATAGCGCCGGTCAGTAGTTTATCCCTAATGATCACAAATTTTCCCGCATGCGCAGAATCTACGAACTACGAACTACAAACTTGCTTATTATCATCCCCCCCCCCCAGCATTGTCAGGTACCCATCCAATACATTGTTGAGAGGGACAAATGTCGGGGAAATACACTGTACCTTGTCCAACAATGTAGCACCAAGCAAGAATTGAACCTGAAACCTCTCATATGAAAATCAATAGCCCCTTCACCAATATATTGATAATTTGCTGGTGGTATTGCCTCATGTGAAATATCTGCAGTTTTATCTTGAACTTTCACTAACTCATCTCTCTGACTGTTTGCTTTTGCCCATTTTAATAGATTTATCAAATAGGATGAATTGTCCATTTATCCAGTGGGTGATTGGGTAGAGTAAAATAGCAAGTTCCCCCTTTTGAAAAAGAAGTAAAGAAACCCAGTTTGTTTGATCACCTCTACAAATAGATTTTTTAAATTTTACACCTTTATTTAATGTGTTTAAATTGCTACAGTATATTACAAACTTTGTTAATCCAGAAAATTATGTTTTCCTTCTTGACAAATGAAATGAACAATGAAAGTTTTGAAGACCTTGTGAAAGTTTGTGAATCTCAATGTTATTGTTTATCACTCTTTAAATGCATGCATTATACACATGTACATGTACATGTAAGTATGTAATACATGTACATGAAGTTTTATGTAATTTGAATTAATGATGGAATTGATTTAATGTCCTTTCAGAACCCAGCAGAGAGCATCAAAGTTAAGATGCAGAAGGCTCTTGAAGCTGCAGGTATGTTCTTTATAGACTAGTGTTGTAACATCACAGATATCTCCAATTCCGTTTAACCGGCAGTCAAAACCTAACAATGTTGTGTTTAGAAGTATGTGTAAGATCATTGATGTAAATTAAAAAACAGTAGAGGACCTAGGATAGAACCTTGTGGTACGCCATGTGTAATAGAAGAAACATTGGAGGAATTATTATTATAAACTACATATTGAGATCTATTAGAAAGATTACTTTCAAACCAAGATTACAAACAAATTGGAGTGTTGTTCTAGTTTCCGAGTGGTGAGTCAACACACTGATTACTGAGCTGGGAGACATTGCCAGACATAGTGCCAGGTAGAGGGGCATAATTCGAAACTTAAAAAAAAAAAAAAACAGGAAAAAAAAAACATCCAATTGAAAACGGATATAGCCATGAATGGTCGGATACCAGACGGTTAAACGTTTGACTACAGCACTATTAAATACACAGTGAAATATCTGCCCTCAATGCTGGGAGCATTCTCTCTTCATTTAGTTGAAGGTAATTACAAGAAATACTGAGCAAAGAAAATAAATGTCAAACTAAACTCATGGGCCCAAACCTCTATAGGACTGTGCTGCAGTAGTTTAAAATGAACACCAAACTGTAATTTACTTACATTTGCTAGCTTACCTGATTCAGGGACTCCTCAACTATACTCTTTTATTAAAGGGGGTGTTGCATGACAAGACTGTGTCTTTCCCGTGGCCTGTCTCGGGGCCAATCGGGTATAATACGACTACGGACGGCGCGACCGCAGCATTCACGTGCGTGCAACATACATGAAACCGAAGCATTGGGGGAACTTAGGTCTGTTTCGCGAACGCTAGGACGCGCGGAACGTTAATCAAGTCCATTCGTTTATGTGCAGTTTTTTAAAAAAAGTCGTAGATGGCGTTAACCAATATTTGCCATGCTACACTCCCTTTAAACTAAGGGTTTTCTAGATGAAAATCAAATTTGATTATTTTCCCCTTCCTCAACTATAATCTAATGCGCACAAAACGTAATTATATCCAATTCTAACACGTACAGCTATGCAGCGGTACATGTATTTCAAATAAGCTTACAAAATTATAAGTGTATAAATCTTGTATTATTAAAATATCCATAATATGATACTGAAATATAAACAGTCAACATTACCTCATCTTATATTTTTTCAGATCCAATGAATAATCAGCACTCAGTAAATTTGTATGTTACAAGCACTAGATTTATCTTGGAAATTTGTGATAACAGTGCTAAATTAAATCACCATCTTTTGGTTGGAATTACTAATAATCAAATTTGACCCCGCTTTTGGGCCCCCTCTCAAAACAAAAGGAAAAAAAGAATTCAAATGAAATGTTAACAATGTGCTACCTTCCGCTCTAAAACGCACAGTTTTAACATAGAAAATCGTCTTGCTCAATTGCTTAAATCAATCAATTGAATTTGTGAGGGAGCTACATGTAATAGCTCCCTCACAAATTCAATTGATGCAGTACTTCTTGTACATTTCAACCTATATCAAAAGGCCTCCTAAGTGAGATTGGGGCAACAGTTAATCTTTACAAATAGAGGATAACAAATCAGGGAGCCATGTACATGTAAAGTGTAAACAATTCTTTGATAGTGAACGTTTCATTCCACAAGTCTTGTAAATCAGGCGTCACACCACCCCACTTAAAATAAAAACTTATGGAAGAAATTTCTAGCAAAATCGTTCATATTGATAATCACGTATGACTAGTAGCACTACAGTCAAGAGTAGCAGAACACATACAGCAAACTTTTTTGTTCAAATATGTAAAAACAATTACTTTTTGACAGGAAGTGGCTACTTTTTGTCAGCCTTGGGGTCAACATTTTAAAGCAATAAAGGATTTGTTTGTATGTGTGTCCTTGGAAATCAGGATGTCAATTCTTATGAAAACTTGGTTCCAGACCTTAATCTTTTCTCCTTCACATCATATTATAAGTCATTCCTAGCAGGCTAATGTGTTTGTCTAGAAGGTAAATTTACCTTACCAGTTTATCACTTAAGTTAACAACTTTATGCTAAAGAATAAAGAACCCAGTGGAATGACCCATATATGCAAGCATTACGATATTGACAACATTTAAATGAGTAAAAGAAAAATGAAATTATCACAATCTCTAATACCACTCTTGCTTTCAATGCAATAACCTTGATGTATATTTTATCTCTTCCTCTCTATCTCCTTGATTTAAAGCTTCTGCTGATGCCAGATTGAGAGAGCAGGGTGTTCTAGCTAATGCTGCAAAACAAGGTAACACCATATCTTCTTTATATGTAGGGAATCTGTTGATGCACTTTGTATATATGTAGGGAATCTCTTGATGCACTCTGTATATATGTAGGGAATCTCTTGATACACTTTGTATATATGTAGGGAATCTCTTGATACACTTTGTATATATGTAGGGAATCTCTTGATACACTTTGTATATATGTAGGGAATCTCTTGATACACTTTGTATATATGAAGGGAATCTCTTGATACACTTTGGATATATGTAGGGAATCTCTTGATGCACTTTGTATTATGAAGGGAATCTCTTGATACACTTTGGATATATGTAGGGAATCTCTTGATACACTTTGTATATATGTAGGGAATCTCTTGATACACTTTGTATATATGAAGGGAATCTCTTGATACACTTTGGATATATGTAGGGAATCTCTTGATGCACTTTGTATATCTGGAAAAAGAAAGTTTCAGAAAGCTGTTGGACTGTTCAAGAACAATTTATATGTGTTATAACAATAACAAAGTGTAGGCACAATTAATTTTTTACATTCATTATCTTGTTCATTCATGCATGTATTAAAGGGGAAGTCCACCTTGCTACTATCTTGGTTTTAATAAAAGCCGAAAAATGATAGACACAAATTGGTGAAAGTTTGAGCAATATCTGATTTAGCGTGGTAAAATCGCTGCTGAAGGCCGCACTGCACTGCAAGCTTCCATTTTTGTATCCGTAATACTCATAGAGATGTGCATTTGGGCGATATGGCACCATCTTGCGGCAAATAAGCGTGCATTTATTTACAATATGGCAGACACTGATAAATTCAAGTGAGAAAACCTGCAAGCTAATCTTACTTAAATAGTTCCATTTAATTAATTTAAGGTTTAAACCCAATATTGTGTGAAAGTTATAACAGAAAAGATAATCTTTATTTTATAATTCCACGGGGGTGATTTTTAATTTTGCAATCGCCCCAGTGAGCAATCTGACGGAGGCAATTTTGTAGCTGACGGGTGCAAATCTCCTGTTGCCCCCGTGCATTTTGAATCTTGCTGTCGACTCAAATCCAGGAATGTGAAGTGATACTGCGTTTGTCACTGGAAGGATACATTTTAGTGCCATGTAGTATACATGCACATGTGTTGTTTACTACATTAAGTGCTAAAGTCAGTTTTTATTTTTAAGTTGTCTTGAAGAAGTAGAAAATCAGCCATAAGGATTGAAAGAGAAATATATTAATTTGAACATCCTTTATGAGCTATTAATACTGAAGGCACATTGTACATGTATCTTTCTCTTTTTTTGTCTGTCTTTCAGAAATATTATCACCAGCAGAAGTGATGTGTCTCCTACTTGAATTACTGCCTACTTTAACTCTTATCATGCCACATGGCTAATCCCCATTGTGCCAAGCCCCAAATCCCCCTGTGCCAAGTTTGTTTTGAGATAATCTGATTAACGTGATGGTTCTATTAATAGCACGTGCGTAACACAGCACAGGGCAATGGGCATGAACAATGACTGCTACTACGAATGCGTGCAAGCATGCACAGGGCAGCGAAGCAATGGTTCGCTCGCATGTACAAAGCACTATAACGGTAACGTGCATGCAGCCTTATGGCAGGCTATGAGTTAAGCCAATTCCACTTTGTTTTCATATTTCAGAAATCTTAACACCAGCAGAGGAACTGAAGAGGCAAAAGATCCTTGACAAGTTAGAAAAAGACACCTTTCATCCTAAGAACTTCTCTTCATCTGCCGGTGATGTTAAGGTACATTTTGAATGGTTGCATGATGAATCTCTAACTTTGAAGGGGACTTCCCTTGTTGTTTTGCATCCCTTGTTGTTTTTCATCTTCAGAATATTGTTGTTGTTGATATTTTCTCTATAGTTTTTAATGGTATTTCCTGGAAACCTAGACCATTATTCTTTTCTTTTTTTCATTGAAAAATGGAAAATAGCCCCCCCCCCCCCCCATATCTTTAAGCTAAGGATTTGGAACAAAACATAGATGACAAATATAGTCAAAGCTTAACAATCAACAACATATTTCTATGTAACACTGGTGGTGATGCATATGGATATTATTAGGTAATGCACTGGTTCCAAAATAATTGGAATGTATTTACCATATTTCATCAATTTTTAACATAAAATAAGTTTGACCCAAGAAAAACACAATTAACCTATTGAAATTTTAAAAAATTAGGGCCTTTTTTCACTTTCAAGTGATATAAAATCACTTTTTTAAGATAGAAACTTTTGCATTATTAATCCCATATTTCAAAAGACCAACATAAATGTTGATTTAGTATGTAGGAAATCAGTTGATTGATACACTTTATGAATTACGGTAACAACATATTGATTTCCATTGCAGGCTAAAGACTCTCTACAAGGGATGACATCAGATGCATCACATGACAGTGCCATATTTGGTTCTGCTCTGGATGGAACTGACCCGACCGCATCGACACAGGCGTTCTTGAGAGGACCTCGCTACAAGACCAAGACTTTTGCCAGTCAAGCGGTGAGTAGATACAAAACATGAATACACTTTCATTTCAAACATTGCTGTTATGTTATAGATCTATCGACTGCTGTGAGATGCCTGGCTGTTTTATAGGCTCAAGGAGACATTACATCCTCCAATGACCCCCAGGCGTGCCAAGGGGTCATGGGAGGATGCAATGTCCCCAAAAGCCAAAGCCAGGCCTCGAATATTAAAGCAGTCGATATGTCTTTTACTGTATATACCGAATTGACACAAAAATCTACCAAAAATTCTTACCTTATCCTTTTCTTGAGTAAAGATTCGTTAAAACATCAAAGAAAATCTGAAACACTGTCTGTTTATAATCTTCGCTGAAAATGACTGACAAAAAGCACTGTATGGTATCCGCGCTTGCCCAAACTAAGTTTTAAACCCGGAAACCAATGGGGATCGCAGCAAAATTTTACTATTTTGGTGGTACCCGGAATCTTGCGGGCATCTCACTCATGAACTACATGTATTAACCGGTAGTGGCATTGTAAAGGGAATGGCTAAAATCAAGACTCCAATTTCGACCAATCAGATGGCTAGATTTCTAACGAGAGGCATATAAATCTTAATTACCAATCTTCCATTAGTGTATGGTGTATTATAAATCAGAAACCTTTGCAAGCATAAAAGTTTTGGAATTTTGCAGCCGGTTCAGATTCAAAAATTCAATTCAATCTTTTATTGGTCCAATGTACATTCAAACATAACAAATTGTTTCGCTCACATTAATTGAAAGGCTCAAGTAATAACACTGTATTTGTGTTATCAATGCAGAAACATTAACCAATTGATGATATAATCAAATAATGTGATTTACATGATATGAATAATAATTGTGTTTAATTCTTGGTTAATTTGTATATTCTTTACTTAAAGGTATTACAAAGTTTTGGTATGGGGTCATGAATTTGGTTCAAATTAACATATTAGAAGCATATATGCAATTTTACAATATTCGAGTCTAAAGTGATGAAATTGTAAATAATAAACTCTATATGTTGTATAGCGCCCTTCAAGGCTTAGCTTTAAAAGAATGTTTTTTTACTGCAAGCGACCGATTTTGATATTCCCGTTTGGAAATTATATATTAGAACTGCATATTCTGAGATTTTCCGAATAGTCGCAGCTACCATGGAATGGCCTCAGGCGCTATTTGAATTATTTGAAAAATGCTGGGAGCACCGGTAAATTTTTGATTATTCATTTCTCAAAAGTAGAAGTGTTTTAGGGGCTAAATTTAGTGCTTATAATACATCCGCAGGGGCATCCAAATATATCAACATTTTAAAGAATTACTATCAATCCAATTTACAATTTTTTCCAAATATACATGTACATTTGTACTATATGATACACAAATTGCATTATATCAAATACACAGATGCATTGGCTTCTACATGGAGAAAAGACAATAAAATAATTATGAATTTCTTTGAATGATTAACAGATCTTGAAAGGTAGTGTCAAATTACATAAATTGTCTAATCCACAATAATACTCAAAACGTTTGTACAGTGTTGAGGAACCTAATAATAACATTAGTGTTAACTTTTGATTTATTTTAATTTGGGTACCTATATATTGTACATGCACTTTTATGAAGAAAATATGACTTATATGCACATTAAATGTTTGATGTTAATCCGGAAATATGTCCATAATCTAAAATCACCCCGAACATGTCAGTCTAGTCACCTCGTTTGTTTTCATCATACACATGTACATGTACCATTTTATGCGGGAAATGTAAATAATTTTTCCATTAATATTATACTAATCTGCATAATATGCAAATTATGTCATTTTTGTTTATAATATCAATCTGAAAATGTGTTCATCACCTAGAAAATATTGGTTTCAATACCTAAATCTTGTCAATTGGGTACCTGGATGCAATTTTGTAGCGATGTTGTGTATTTTTTCATAAGATACAGTAAGAGCAAATTTGCATATTATGCAAATTTCATAAATTTCCCATACTTGGATTCCTTGAGACTGTTGATATTTAGTTGTTTAGGGGAGCTTACTGAAATGTATAGCAATGGCATAGATTCCTTTGCAATTAATGGTGGATTACCTCCTTAGTATCGCTAGATTGACTGGACTTACATACTTCTGGTCATTTTTAGAAGACTGGCGGTCATTTTGAACGCCATTTTGGATGCCATTTTGGATTTACTGGTGACCAAAATCCATTGTAATGTTTATTTATGGATTCTTTGACCCCCAAAACCTAGGTACATGTATATACATCAAAACCACATCTAAGATGGAACTACAGTGATTTATGGCTGTTTTAAGGTATAGGCCGTCATCTTGAGCGCCATTTTGAAAATAACCATTTCTCGGGGGTCCGATTTTGTTAGGTTTTTAGTTAGTACCGGTATGTTGTTCCTGATGTCAATCACTACAGGAAACCTTTAACAGCCTTTATTTTATTGAAATTTGTTGGAGGTCAAATCCTATGGTGACCTGTATTATGTACAGTGTAGCCTGTCAGGTGAATGTCCCTTGATTGCTGGTCAACTACAGAAACCTATTTACATGTACATACAAGTACATGTAATCAGATACACTATTTGTGCTTATTTATGTCATGTCAAGATTCATGTAACCCTTCAGGTGATGAATGTGTTGATTTTCGTTCATTTGGTAGCATTCGTTGAGAAGTCTTGGATAAACATACCAGCAAATGCACTAAGGGCTTTACATGACATCCTTGTTCATGAGTTTGCACATCAAAAGTGCCTGTATTTTCTGCCTTTATTGGTAATCAAAAACCAAAGTGATCGTAAATCAAGTTTACATGACATATGCAGAGCTGCCAACCCTCCTGGATTTTTTTTGGGAGACTCCCGGAAAATCCACCAATCTCAAAATCTCCCAATATCCCGATACGCATACAAAATCTCCCGGATTTAGTCCTTGTAATGCAAATCTAGTACGCAATAGGATCTTGTGCGATGTTGGATGTTGGAATCATTTCCGCATATGATATGTGAACGTAGTGATTCCAACATTCAGTTTGTATTCTATCAGGATGACTGCTATATATGGCATTATGGTGTATCTAGGAAAACTTTGCCTTTCTGAGGTTTTTCCATTAACAGGGGGAGGGGAGGGGGGGGGGGGGTTGGCCAAAATTCTAATTTGTCCTACTCTCAAGCGTGATTAAAGATGCTTTTCAAGATACCAGCACCTATCTTGAGTCACTTTTATTATTCTATTATTTGTGGCAAAATACCGCTATACTAGGTAACAGTGATGGGTTAAAGATAAAGACCAGTTATGGTCATGCAATTGCATTGTGAAAGAAACATTGTGGAATCAATCAGAAAAGGTTGATCATCTAGCATACAAGTATTGGTGTGTACTGCAAGGTTCTGGAATCATCAAAATGATAAGAAATTTGGCCCAGTCTTCGTAAAGTTACAAGCACTGTACACAGAAAGATGTATAAGGGACTACGCACACGTGTGCAACACGTGCGTTTATCTCTCACATACCAATAGATAAACTAATTTACCAAATATATCAATTAATAGGCGTTTTCCCGGCAAAAATGTTATCATCATGTATTAGTCTAAACATATTCTTTCACATGATTGGTAATAAGAGCTTCCATTTCATTTTTTGAAATTGGGGCATTTCCAATACTGGTCTTTACCTTTAAGACGTATTTATACAATGCATCCCAGAAAAAACGAAACCAAGAATTATCTATGTTTCATCATAACTTAATCACAATTCTAATTAATAAATGACACATATTTGTAAAGCTTAGATCCTCCGCTTTCATTTGATGCAACTCATATGATGAATATTTCATGCACGAGTGATTTAAAACAATGTGACGAAAAGGTACCAAAAAGTCATTTGGTGAACGGTATCTGAATTTCAAAGAGAAATTCACATTTCCAGAAAGTTCATTTTCTGCCATTGCCCTTTCATATGACACCTCAATCAGGAATGTTGAGCCAGGAATAACAAAGTTCAAAGGTAATACAAAGTTTTGGTATGGGGTCATGAATTTGGTTCAAATGAACATATTGGAAGCATATGCGATCCTACAATATTCAGTGATCGTTGTCGTGGTCGAAATCGAGTCTAAAGTTATGTAATAGTGTAAATGGTAAACTCTTTATGTTGTATAGCGCCCTCTCAAGACTGATATAACTGTAGCTTCAAAACAATGTTTCTTGACTACAATCACCGATTTGCTATTCCCGTTTAGAAACTATACATCAGAACTGCATATTCTGAGATTTTCATGGTTGCAGCTACCATGGAATGGCCTTGGGCGCTATTTGAAATATTTGGAATTTATCGGGAGCACCGGTAAATTTTTTATTATTCAATTTCTCGAAAGCAGAAGTGTTTTAGGGTTTTAAATTTTCTAGTACTTATAATACATCCACAGGGTCATCCAAATATATCAAAATTTTAAAATATTACTATCCATCCAATTTTCAAAATTTTCCAAAACTTTGCATTACCTTTAAAGTAATGCTTGCATTTCCATAATTCTATTAAACGAATCCGTTCCACTGGCTGCCTGTCCAAACAACAATGAATATGAAAGACTTCATGCAGACTTCACAATCAGCCATGCATTAAGTCTTTTGTCAACTCTGTTTGTTGCTTATGCCATACGGACAGACTGCAGTGCATATTATGCGAATGAGGCTTACATTGTATTATAGTGAAGATTTATTCAGCAGTTTATTCACAAACTTGACTGATTTGCGTGCGCTGAACTGAGTTATTTTGCAGTGTCACGCTTTCATGATGAAAGAGAGTGTTATCTTCAGTGGTCATGGTGGAATTCAATAAATTTGAGATTGTTCAGAATTTGCTCTTCATTTCTATACCTAATTTAACATAATCCATAATTTTTAAAGTATTATTTTCACAATAATGACGAAATGATTATTAGACCATATAATAATTATAATAATAGCTAGTTCTTATAAAGTGCTTTTCAGGACCAAAGGCCCTCTCAAAGCGCTTTACAGATATGTATTATTACCCCGGTCATCGGATTCAGGCATACCCGCATACAATGTATGCACACGTTCTCCACTCCCTGGGGAGCATTCCAGCCAGGCGTCATTTTTACAAGCGCACACTTGCTAATCTAAGCACATTAGCTTTCACATCCTACCAAGTACCCATTTAGAGACGAAAGGGTGTAGAATAATTGGTATTAGACCAATTGGGTATAGATGAATGGATTGTAGACCAAATGGCAATAAACCTGTGTGGCTATATGTACGTACAGTTATAAATGTAACTTAAAGGTGTATAGTGCTAGCAGGGCAATCGGATAACCCATTTTGCCATATAAATATGCGAAACAGAGTTGGATGTATTGTTTATGTACAGATACAGTCAATCAGCAGCATGTGATAATTATCTATTTATAATCTATTTATTGATATTTAATCATTATTTATTTATTTATTCTTTTTAAAAATTACTAAAAACATATCTGTTCACTTTTTTTATTGTGTTTCATTGAACTGGTTGCTAATTACCCTGTATGTTAAACTCTACTTACTTACTAAAACACTGTGATTTCAATCATTTTTTCCTTGTTCCTTAAACTATTATAGTTCAGTTGTCCTTGGGAGGTGATTTTCCAAGGGGGGGGGGGTAGTTTTCCTTGGGGTGATTGTCCAGAGGGTAATTTTCCTGATATGCTGAAGAACAAATAGATGTTGATCTTTCTTTTGGTATCAAAATCATTAGATGATATGCCTTAGCTAGGTCAGGAACCAAGAAATAACATTGTTAATAAAAACATTTGAAATAGCGCAGACTTTACGGTTTACTTTCTATTAAATGTCTATTCTTTAGTATAGGGAGGTCTCATTCTAATGGAAAAGTTATGGACTACATTTAATTAGGTATAGAAATGGAAGAGCAAATTCTGAAGAATTGTAAAGTATTGCATTCTGCCATGACAACTAAAGATGAAGGCTGTCTATTGTCACAAAAGCGCGACGCTGCAAAATTACGCTAAAAATCACTCAGTTTAAATCAGTCAATTTCACGAACAAGATCTTCACTGTAACCCTCATTATCATATACTGTATGCCTTGTAGCCTGACTGGATACGCACTTTTGTCAAATAAAGATGATGAGTTTACGTGTTGTAACTGAAGATGCACCTTTTTTTGCAAAAGGATGGCTCAATACATTTTGTGCCAAAAGGTTGTATTTTTCTAAAACTGGCACTTATCCTGGAAATAAAAACAATGAAAAGGAGAAAATACTCAAAAAATAATTCAGGTAGAATTGAAATCCTAAATATAATTTAATCACAAATCCATTCTTAAGGATACTGCAACAAAAAGCAAATCCCTAAACTCCCAAGGTATTTTCTTGATGTTATTCTTCGCCTTATTAAAGCTAAAGACCAGTTATGGTCATGCGATTGCATTGTGAAAGAAACCTTGTGAAATCGATGAGAAAAGGTTGATCATCTAGCATAGATGTACTGCAAGGTTCTGGAATCATCAAAATGATAAGAGGCCAAGTCTTCATAAAGTTAGAAGCACTGTACACAGAAAGATGTATATGGGACTACACACACGTGCGTGACACGTGCATTTCATATCTCTCAACAGGCGAGAGATACACTAATTTACCAAATATATCAATTAGTAAGCGGTTTCCCGTCAAAATTTTTATCATCATGTAATATTCAAAACATATTCTTTCACATGATTGGTCATAAGAGCTTGCATTTCATTTTTTGAAATTGGGGCGTTTCCAATACTGGGCTTTACCTTTAAGCTGAGATACATCCATTTGACATTTAACGGCCGAGGGAGAAGAAAATGAGTAAGATTACTGAGAGAATAAGGAAGGATAAGCTGAATAGAAAGAGGGAAAAGAAGCAGAGAAGAAGCTCAGAAGAAATTGAAAAAGAACAAAACAGGGGATGAAAAGGAAAAAGAAAAGTGGAAGCAATGCATTGATTATCACTTGGAAATGGATTACACTACCATATATTTTGTTAAAGATTGTCATTTCAAGTTATCAGTATGAAGTAGTAGTTAGGATAAGGTCAGTCATTCCCATACTGTAGGCATAACCGGGACCTTCCTCAAACAACACAGAAAATAAATGTGGTTTTATCGGTTTAAAGATAAGTGGGGTTAGTGGGCACATTCCCCCAATTGAGAGGTGGAAATAAATGAAAATACAAGAAAGAATGGGGAGAAGAGAAGAGGAAATGGAATACAAAAGAAAATACCTTGACCCCCTCCCTGCACCCTCTCCTAATTAATAGCCTTTAGTGAACTAGTAGCCTCGTCAATTTGATTTCATTTCCTGAGTAAGACCGTTATTCCCCCCCCCCTTCCCCCCTCCCGCCGCCATCCCCTGACATCTGACATGATTTTTTCTTTCTTTTGTGTTGGCTTTATTCTATGCGACTGTGTATGGGTACATGTACAGTATGTCAAGTTATCAACTCACAAGTCATTATTGTGTTAACTGAGAATGTATTTAAAACTTGCAATAAATCTTTGTAGGAGTAATATTTTGGTATACATGTATATAGTATGGCAATGTACATGAACCCCTAACATACAGAACAAAATATTTTTGATGATTGGTGTTCTTAAACAAGTACATGTACAATGTAGCTAATGTTTTAATGAGCAACAGTCTGCATATTAGATGATTCACTGATAATAATATATTAAACGTGGTACGATGTAGGGTCACAACGTACAACAAGTATTACCAAAGGTTCCACTCTTAGGCCAGTATTTTTGAAATTTGTCAAACTTTAGGACAGGTTTAAACGATGACTAATTGGCTTGAGTAAGGCCACTGAGTTGTAAGCGTAAATGTGCATTTATTCATTCATTTATTCAATACCCACCCAAAATTTGAATTTGATGTAATTGATTATCAATGAGCCAGCTCATAGACAATATGTCATGTTTATAGGTCATGTTTATCACGTTGTACAATTTATGGAGTTAAATACTTGATATGTACTAACAAAAGTTTAGTATTAAAGATAAAGGTGAGTTCTGGTCATCCGATTGCATTGTGAAAGAAAAGGTGTGGAATGGATCAGAAAAAGTCGATCATGTAGCATGTACCGTAAGTTTTGGTGTGCACTGCAAGGTTCTGGAGTCATCAAAATCATAATATATTTGGCCCAGTCTTGGTAAGGTAACAAGCACTGCACACAGAAAGATGTATATAGGACTACAAAAATGGTTTCTGGGTTTTGTTTGATTCTGTGAGAATTCATTTTTTTTAATTTTTACCAGAACTCACCTTTATCTTTAAGTATGCATTTTATGCACCAATACACAATTGGAGGTGATTCATAAATCACCATTATTACTAGGAACTCATAGTGTTTTTCTTTGTTTTGTTTTTTTCTAAAAATGCACAAAGTGACATCTCTACGTATTGGGAAGTTTTGTGAATATTTCGAGTCATCGGTACAATGAACAGACTAACTCCAAACTTGGAAAAAAGAAAGGAACACATGGAGGTACAAATAAAGGTGTGATGTACATAAACAATCAATATCAGTTTGGTAGAATTGAACTTTTTGCCATGAATCACTGTACATACATCTCCTTCCTGAAAATCAAATATTTCACTCTCAAACAAACCCCCAAAACACGTTTCTTTGTGTCACATGATCATAGATCAAGACATATAGATATAATATTGGCATGCCATTGTCATGTAATTCAGATCCATATCATACTGTACAGCTGACCAAATATTTATGAGACCATAAAATATAGAGAAAAGCAGAGGCTGTCTTGGGTTTTTGTTTTGTTTTTCCTTTTTTAATGTGACAGGTTTCATTCTCTCTCTTTCTCTTCACCTTCACTTCTATCATATTTATGTTATTCTATATTTCTCTATTTTTCTCTTTTTCTTCTATTTCTTTGATTTTTAAAAAAAATGTCTTCTTCTTCTTCTTCTTCATTCTTATTGTCCTTCTTTCTTCTATTCTTCTTCTTCTTCTTCTTCTTCTTCTTCTTCTTCTTCTTCTTCTTCTTCTTCTTCTTCTTCTTCTTCTTCTTCTTCTTCTTCTTCTTCTTCTTCTTCTTCTTCATTTCTTCTTCTTCTTCTTCATTTCTTCTTCATTTTTTCTTTCTTTTCTCTCCCACTTATCTCTTTCTAAAGAGTTGAAGTAGGAAAGAGAGAGGAAGATAGAGAGAGGGAGGAGCCGATGAAAGAAGAAACAGAAATAAATCCTGTAGAGATAGGATCCAGCCTTTTTTGTTACATGTAACTTTGCCTCCTTTAAAAATTGCTCTTGCATCTCAGTCTCAACACATATCTTGTGTTACATAATTAGACACCGTTCTCACTCACTTCCTAGACCGGTTTAACTGTAAGTGTGAACAGACGACTGTGCCCGGAAGTTTGCGATGTGGTCTTCTGGACCGGTACGTTTCTTAGATCGCCCTAGACCGATCTAGCGTGAAGTGCAAACATAAACCGTGCCAGGAAGCGATCTTCAACCGGAAAGTGTGTTTTGGCGGGAGAGTAATGAAAGAGAGAAAGAGATTACTGTACAAGAATAAGAACAGAGAATGATATAAGGAAGTATAGAGAGAAAATGATAGAATTATAAAAACAAAGAATAACATAAGGAAAGGTGATAGAAAGAAGAAACAGATAATAACATAAGTAAAGACAGATAGAGAATGGTAATACAAAGATTAATATTAGAGAAGGTGATAGAAAGAAAAACAAAGAATAATATAATGAATGGTAGGAAGAAAATTATAGAATAATTAAAGAGAAGAATTACGTATTAAAGAATAGGTGACAGAGGGAAGAAACAAAAAATAAACTTAAGGAAAGATAGAAAGAAAAATAATAGAATGATAACAGAAAACAAAACAAAGAATAACGTAGGGAAATATGGGAGAGAAAATGATAAAGAATGGATAATGGAAAGATAGAAGAGAAGATGAAAGATGGAAAAACAAAGAATAACATAAGAAAAACAGAGAGAAAATGATAGAAGGAAAACAAAGAATAACATAAGAAGTGATAGAAGAACACCAAAGACTAACATAAGGAAACACAGAAAGAGAAAATGATAAATAATAGAAAATTCAAAGATAGAAGATAGTAGGAAAACATAGAATAACATGAGGAAAGATAGAAACAAAAAAAATTATAGAATAATAAAACAAATTAGAATAACTTAAGAAGTGAAAAAAAAGAAAAAACAATGAATACCATGAGGAAAGACAGAACGAGAAAATGATTAGTAATAGAAAATTCAAAGATAGAAAAGGAGATAAAAGATAGAAAAACAAAGAAACCTTTGCTACTACAGCATATGAGTTTATAAAGCCCTTCTGCCTCCAAAGAGATGTTAGTTACCTGCTTCTTCTTCGTAACACAGTTTTAATACAATTCTTTATGCAGGTACATGAAGGTGGCACTAGTATATGAAAACCTAGGACCAAAATTTTCTTCAGAAGACAGGAAGACCCACAAGTCAATTTGAAATGATGATGAAATACTTACATGTACGTGTAGCTAGATACAGATTATTTCTTATCTACCGTATTGACTTAAGTTCCAAAGGTGTTGGGTTTTAGTATTTAAGCTATATGAAGTCAAGCATGGGTGTTGATACTTACGTAATACCTATTCATCAGGGGGGATGAATGAATAGATCATCCCCCCCTGATGAATAGGTATCAGTTACGGATCGACACCCATGAAGTCAAGCCCTTTCCAGTCCCCATAGAAAGAGAGAGAGAGAGAGAGAGAGAAAGAGAAGAAACCCATAATTAGTTGGGTAATTATCCAATCCTTGGTCTTCTTATGTTAACTGAGAGCTGAGTTGATGAGATAACCACCTGTCCAGTGACCTTGCAGGGCAGTCTAATCCCTCCTATAAGCTACGGCAGATAAGCTTTAAAAACCACTGACCAGTATTAAAACCATTCTAAGAAATGAAATAAATGTTAATTCTGAAAATTTGATGTTAAGTAAACAGTGTTTTAGTAGACATGTACATGTAAGTCAGGGTAATTTGAGCCTATATAAACAGCACTTAATTGTGCTGATCCATCTCAGAAGTGGTACATGAATAACTAAATTAATAAGTAAATAATAGTATGCTAGTTATAGGTCACAGGACGTTGACATCAATCAATGAATAATTTCTTTGAAAAATATTTTGATGAATGTGGTGGTTCTTGTGGTGGTTTTTTACATGAATGCTAAGAAAGCATAAATGCTTGTAAGTAAGGAACCAGACGGCCGACGGCTTTAGGTCCTCTCCGAGGGACCTGAGTGATACATATTGAAGGAAATTACGCAATTTTTAAGTGCCAGCACATGGTAAATGTCCTTTGTATTCATACACGGAAGACATGATGAAATCATCATTGCAGGCATACCCTACAGGTGCTGTCATTTTCATTGCAACCCTTTGAATGGCACCTTGAAATGCCTATTGTCGGTTCGGAGACAAAAGGGTGTTGCCTTAGTGTTCAGGAATATTAGTTAACACCCTTCTGGCTCCAAACACACTAATATATTCATGTCTGGCACTGACCCTAAGCCTCTTTGCTCTATATAAAATCCCAAATCAAAACAGATTAAATGTTCTCTCTAGATTGGTGGGCTCGAGTATCCTCTGAAAGACATTTTTCTAGCAGGGTTTGTGCTGGGACTGCAGCGCACCACAGGCAAACAGGGTAGACAATGAAGGGACCAGTCTCTTGAGAAACTCTGATTTTGGCCTCTTTCCCACACAAAACCACCTCATAAATGCTAAATTGATTGCATTATTTAAGCATATTGAGGTCTGATGATCCAGTGGTAGAGCAGTGATCTAGTAACCGGGAGGTACCGGGTTTCAAACAAATGATGCCAAGATCCCTTTGATATGACATTAGTCCTCATTAGTCATTACCTGCCTCTACATTATTCTCCCTTCCCTTCTTCTTCTCTCTCTCTCTCTCTCTATCTCCCCCTTCCCTTTCTCTCTCTCTCTCTCTCTCTCTCTTTCTCTATCTCCCCCTTCCCTTTCTCTCCCTCCCTCTCTCCCTCTCTCTCATTCCCTCAGTATGAATAGGAATATACTCATCTATCTTCAGTATGTCCCAACAAATTTGTTCCATTATTTTTTGTTTACTCTCCTTCATTCACCAATCTTCTTGTTGTCCATGACCTGCCAAAGCTAGCCATTACTGAAAAACCGGAATTATTGTTAATAAGTTTGTCATTTTTATTGTTTATGTCCACCTCACAGATATCAGCTAGTTCTGAGGAAAAGGAAGAAAGATGGATGAAAAAACTTCAAGACATGAGAAAAGAAAGGCTACAAGCAAATCCTTCTCGCTATAAACACATCCTGAACATTTGAAGGTTTTGATGAAAGTTATTCTTATATATAGAGAGAGAGAGAGAGAGAGGTTGAGAAGACTCCAGTCTTGAATTCAAGGTCCTGTTGCTCACATTTAAGGCAATTCATGGTCAGACCCCAGGATATGTGTCATCTTTAATCGGAGCGGTGTTATCTTCGCCCTGGACTTCGCTCATCTGGCCTTACTCTCCAGATGCCCATTACTCATCTCAAGGGATATGGAGACCGGGCATTTTCCTCTATTGCTCCTCGCCTGTGGAATTCCCTCCCATTATCTATTCGCGAAATTGACAACCTGGACCACCTCAAAGCTTCACTCAAAACTCACATCTTCCTTCAGACATTTGAATGCTAATTTTATTGGAGGAGCTCGCACCTTTGAATGTTTTTGAAACAGGTATGGCGCCATACAAATGCTGTTCATCATCATCATCATCATCATCATCAGTCAGCCTTCATTGTTTATGTGAAGATGTGAACATCTTGCTCAATGAGTCACCATGAAGATCCTTCAAGTTCTGAAGCTACAGAAAGAAAGGCTGAAGGCAAATCCTACTTGTTATTAAAACATCCTGAACCCTGGAAGATAATTAAAATTCTCTACTTGATGAAAAACTTCTTTTCTTGAGAATAGGAAGATTCCAGGCCAACTGTGATTGTGATCTGGAGAGCTGTAAACATCCGACTCTAACAAAAATCACCTTGAAGATCCATTCTTCAGTCCATGATCAAAGAAATTATGTTGAAGGGAAAATTGTACCCATTATGAGAACATCCTAAACATATTAGAAGGTTTTGTTTAATGTTCAATACTATTTTAACTGCATTTCTTGAGGGTAGAAAGATTACAGGCCAACATGGTTGTGATCTGGAAAATTGCTCAAATGAAAATCACCCTCAAGATTCTCCTTTCATTATTTTGAATCTGTGGTCTTTGAGGGAAGAAAGATTGAATGCAAATCCTACTCACTATAGGCCTGTCTACACTATCTCGAGATTGCCAAATATCCAGCTATTTGAACTATCCCGATCGCAAACTATCCAGCTAATTTGCGTCTTCATCAGACCAAAGTAGCAATTAGAAGGATATTTGGTCGGGATTGTCATCCCAAGATATCTTGGGATAGTTTGCAAAATATCCCACTATTTGGCAAAATATCCAGCTATTTGTCCTGTGCGTCTTCACTAGACCGAAGATTTGCAATACGCGCTAACGCTGAGCAAAATATATCGAGCTAATTTGTCAAGGTTGAGTTTCAAGTTTCAAGGTCGAATCTTGAGCTAATGAAGACGCAATATGTAACTTCGGGATTATTTCTCAAATAGTAGTTTGTAATGGCATTTGTGACCGAGGCTTTATAAATGCACCAAATTTCTTGTCTTCTGAAAGATTTGTCTTGGAGGAGTGTACAGTGTAAGTTTGTGAAGAATTCTTGGTTGGTGGAGTTTGATATACAAACATCCTATGGACTGGAAGCTCTGATGCAAACCCATACCACTAAAAAGCTGTACTTAGTTGAAGAAGAACAACAATAACATGTACAACTAGATAAGAGCTCAAGAGGATTTAGGCCACCTTTGATGCATTTTTTGACTTAAAACCATCATTATGAAAAGTGCTATGTAGTCTACATGTAATTATAAACTAAAAGTCAGTGCTGCTAAACAATTCCATTCGGATGGTTCAATTATCAGAAATAGTCCTATGTCACAACCTTTATGACAGCCGGACACCTTCCGCAGATGTGTCATAGAAATTGTTTGTTATTGAAATGAAGTCTGAGATGTTGATGGAAGTGCTGTCTCTAGTACCTATGATACTTCATGAGAAGGAATATTCCATTCTGAAGTGTGGGTATTTCAATCTGCCATAATAATAACTCAGTAATGTTAACACATTCCCAACAATATCTTTTATTAGATATTGCACATGACACCTATTCTCCATACTGGTAGGGGCAAACACCTTTGTAAACACATAATACCTGCAAAGAACTTGAATAATATAGAACTTGTCTTGAATCAAGATTTCATGTATATATTTGTGATTGGATCAGCAGGCCCAATGGTATACTTGATTATTCTCATGTTATGACATTTTGATTGTATTTTTTTCATGGAATAAGAACAATTAACCCATTGGATTGTTAATATTGGCATTTGTTTTGTCATTATGTATTTTTCTGTGTTCCCTCCATCTATTTAACCCAAAGATACTCCCTGATTATATTTTTTCTTTAAATATCAAGACTTTATTTATTTGGATTAGTAGATTAGGCCTTTTAAAAAAAGATGTTGTATTGCCCTTTGCGACCGACCCAACAATCTTGATTTTTTTTAAATATTTTTTTAAAACCATTTTTTCGAGAAAAAAAATGTTTTAAAGCATTCAAAACTGAGAAATAGAAAGAAGAAAAGATTTCAGACCGACCGACCCATGTTTTGACACCTAAAGGGCAATACAACATCTTTTTTGTTAGGCCTTATAGTAACGCATCTATTGCTGTGAATTAGAAGAGAATGAGAAGTAGATACTGAGAGGGAGATTGACATTTATGATAAAATTGACTTGGGCAAAAATATCTGTTATAGTAATGAAATATGCCTTGAGCTTTCCAATTTTTATAAACAGGTACTTATCTATGTTAAATTTGACCTCTTTTATTTCTTTCTCAAAAAATGTTGAATAGTAAGGGTTAATTTATCTTACAAGAGATGTAAAACTTTTTTTCGGGACTGTAATACTTCAAATGACAGACAAACCTGTACAGGTATTCTATTTCATCTTTTCTCTTTCACTTAGGAATTGTAAAGGCAAGCAAAGTAAACATATTCCAGGAAATTAGCTAAATGGAAGACAAACTGAGATGGAGATAGGGAGAGAGGGAGGGGGAAATGTATAGATTTACAGAAAAGGGGAAAGAAAGAGTTTGATCGTGAGAGAGAGAGAGAGAGACAGAGAAAGAATGGAAAGGAATAGGAGGAAAATAGATTGAAGTAGAGAGAAAATAGAGAAGAAGACAAGTTGGGGGAAACATAGAAAAGGGGCGATGAGAGGAAGGGAGGATGAAAAAGAGAGCGAGAGATTGAGAAAGAATAAAATAGAAAGGGGATATAGAGAGAAGTGCTTGATCTTATGAGAGAGAAAGAAGGAAAGGGGGAGGGAGATAGAAATGAAGATGTTAAAGACATTTTTTGTTGTGTGTGTGTGTGTGTGTGTGTGTGTGTGTGTGTGTGTGTGTGTGTGTGTGTGTGTGTGAATGTATGCTCCGATCATCTGATGACCCGGTTAAAGATAAATTCGAGTTCTGCGATTGCATTGTGAAAGAAACGGTGTGGGAAGAAATTTAGTCCAGTTTTGGTAAAAACAACAAGCACTTTACACATAAAGATGTATATGGGACTACAAAAACATGTGGCTTAAAAATGTGGTCCTCATTTTAAAAGCTGTTACATGTCATATTTAGAATATGAAGGCATTTGAAAAGCCATGCTTTTCAGGGAACAATTTTCTCTGATATTCTTCCACACTTGCATAATTACAATGAAAACGCTCACATTTTTTTTTCTACCACTCCCCAGAACTCGCCTTGACTAGTTTTATTCTCAATTAACTTGAACTTAATCGGTATCCCATGATATATGCATATACTCCACGATCTTTTACGACAATTAAAAATATATAATGAACTATACTGATCATGATGTTATGTACTTTTTCTGGACACTTTTTTTTCTTTCCCAATTTATAGCAGAATATGACAAATCAATCAAAGTCGTGTATCGTGGGAAAAGTAATCGGCATGTCCTCTTGTTTGGACCGAATTTTTGGGGGTTGGACATATTATCTCCAATATCTTCATTGTCTTTCTATTTGTATTTTTTCTTCTCCAGAGATTACTCAGAAGGTGTAAATGTTTACATAATTTACAGATAAAAGATAAGAAAGGAGAAAAAGGTATGCTTACCATAATTCTGAAGATTGTGTGACGGTATTGACTTTTCACACCCGCTAGTTGCTTATCGGTTGTTTGAAGTACGGAAATATTTGTTGTCATATCTGTCAGTTTCTTTACTAATAACAAAATGATTATTTATGATTGGCACCAAAGTCAATCTTCGTGCTATTTATGAATGACAAGATATTTTCAGACTGCCTTTGAAGAAAGAACACAAAATGTAATAGTATATGAAAGCCCTACAGAAATGCGGTAATGTTTGGCTTGTCTAGAGGTGTCGAAACTCAGGGAATTTTGAACATTCATGTAGGAGAATTTGAAAATAATGTTGTAACATTATTATAATGATTTATTATTATTATTATTGATGATTTGGCGTCACCTGGGTCTGGGAAGGGAAGAGTAGACTATCAATGTAACTCTCGAGTCTCTCCTCCCGATATAACTGTTTGGGGGAAGTGTAGGCTGGCCACTGCACTTGGATGTTGGAATAAATTACAAAGGGGTGTCGGAACATAGGAGTATCCGAACATAAGGGTGTCCGAGCATAGGAGTGTCGGAACAGAGGGGCGCAGTATCGATATGGCAAGCATTATGTTTCGACACCCTATGTCAGTACGCCCCTCTGTTCCGAAGAGAGGGGCGCAGTGGCATAGGGGTGTCGGAACAGAGGGTGCATTAACATAGGAGTGTCGGAACATAACGGGGGTCGGAACATGGGAGTGTCCGAACATAGGGGTGTCGGAACATAGACGGGCAGGGGGGGGGGGGGGGGGTTCCGAACATAAGGGGGTCGAAACATAGGGGCACCCGAACATAGGAGTGTCCGAAAAAAGGGGGTCCGAACATATACTTGCCGTAACATGCATTAGGAGTTTTAGAATATTGAGATGTCAGAACATAGGAGTGTCGGAACATAAGGATGTCGGAACATTTAGGGGTTAATTTGGAACATGTGTCTTTCGGAATTCAAGGAATTCGGAACATACATAGAGGGTGTTAGAACATAAACAAGAGAGAGAGAGAAAATCGGCGCACAATCATGAAGAATTATACACTGTTGAAAAGTTGGTACTTTTTTAGTTGATCATTGGTGCTTTATATGATGTAGGCCCGTCAAATTTCACTTCAGTTACATTCAATAAAACACACGGAGAATTATATTTAATTCCTACTTGGCACACGAAAATATAAAACACAATCTTTTGAAAGATTTGATAAAATGTATAAACTGTTTAAGAAGTGTGTATTCTTATATGATTTTGATATGATTAGGCGCGTCTCCGTCGGAAATCTCATTTATACATACAATGTATAATTGCCTTTTTAATATTTTGCATAACACCTAACTACAACAGTTTGTCCATCACCCCCCCCCCTCCCACCCCTTCCCTATCCACCTTCGGCAAAACAATATGGCCGAGCAGTACCACTGTCTTAAGATTATTGGATGACTTTCCATTTTACACATTTTCGAAACTGACCCCACCCCTTTTTTTTTTTTATATATTTGGGCGGGGGGTTTCCAATTAATTTCACAAACATGTATTTTAATTGCCCCCTCCCCCTCCGCATCTTCACCACTCATCACAGTGTACTAGCTCATAATTCTACGAGGCAACCCCCCCCCCCTTCCCAGTTTCAATTTCTGTTAGTGATACGTTTATAGATGAAAATTGCTTGAATGAAGTGGTGCAATTTCTCGAGTGAAATAGTTCATCGGAACTTTATTCTTGTTGCGAATCAATGGCAGCAGACTGTCTTTCAAAGTGGGGATGCAACAACATATAGGGCACTTTATGGGAAAGGGGGCACCTACAAATGGTAACCTCAAAACGGAGGGGGTGGGGGTGACATTGGTGTATACCCCTACATTAGAATAATACATGATCATGGATAATCTTCAACATTTACTCTTTACGTGATCCAAGATATTGCTTCAGGACCATACTTTGCAATTGGATATGATTCATTTGCGAACGAGCGAAGCGAGTGAGCGAAAATGAATGAGACATCAATAAGAACGGGAATGGGACATTTATATGGAAGTAAAAGGGGCACCTATCAGAATTGAATAGGGGCACTCATAAAAAAGGGGCGCTTATGTGATGGAAAAATGGGCACATTTCGTACGCAAAAAAACGGAGGAGGACTATGCCCCCCTTGCCCCCCCCCCCCCCCGGAGCGCCATTTCTATTGTGTACACAAAGGCGAAGTCCACATTGTCACCCTAAGCTAATATTAATCAAAACTCCAAAGTTCAAAAACGATGTAGGTTCATTTATCTTTACACACACACACACACACGTCTCTAACAAAACCAACAGTTTAGATTGTCTTTATTTATATTTTTCTTCGTTGCTCATCAAAAGAGCTCTCCGTCTGACAGTTCACGCGAGGTATCGAGCTATCAACGTAAGTCCTCAAACAGATATCGTATGATTTATAATCACCTTTCCTTTATTAACTTGACGACATAATGTGTGCAGGCGGCTGAAAACGGATAAACTTTAGGAATAGAGGACATTTGTGTACAGGTAAGTGAGAAAATAAGTACTTGCAACTTCGTAATGCTATAGCATGCACCGCCATACGGGGATATGTAATGTATATCCATACATATCTGAAAGCAGCATTAAAAGAACCAACACAGTCATATCATGGGCATTTCATGTGCTGATGTATGTTTAGGACGATCATTACCAACATTACTTGTTCTTATTCATCTTGATTATGATAAAAACCAATACTCAATCAGATTGTGGGTATACTTTGTGTCGATGTGCGTTTGGGCCGATAATTACCAACATTACTTATTCGATTCAGCCAGGACTACGAATTACGAGTATGTTTAGTTTAGATGAAGTATTTACCAGTACAAATGCAAAAATTGCACTTTTAATTTTGGTTAATTCATTTTATTTTGTTAGTTGTTCTTTTCTTGGAATGTTTAGATGTTTAGAGAAACCATTCTAGTATTCTGACAGTGGGATTATCAAGATTATTCAAGCTTAACATTGCCTTTCTTCATCAATGATTCCCCAACACTTATCCTAGATAACACTTACCTTTTCATTCAGTAGATTCCAAATTATTTCTCCTATAATTATGTAGTTGTAATTTGTAGTTCCAACTTATATTTTTGTTTTACACTTGTATTTCCGTATGTATATTCCGATTTCAATGTTTATTATGTAAGTTTTCTTCATTTAATGAGTGTGTGTAGTACAATCGCTTATACAAAAACTGTAAATTAAGCGCTTCATAAAGGTTAATTATTACTACGGCATGTATTTATGAACGATAAAAATCCCTCTCTCGCTTGGCTCTCGTGCAATCATAAAATGCTCTTTCTGGTATTTAAGAGGCCCATTCTAAAAGCGCCCTTTCTGACGATTCGGTCCCCTCCTCAACCTCGCTCCCGTCAACCCGTTTCTCTGCATACTGCCCATGGATGGGAAAAACGCCAATACAAACGACTAATAACATGTAGAAGTTAGTTTTAAAAAAACGCAAATTATCGTTCAGCGACATTTGATAGGGGCTTTGATTATTCCGTAAAAGTATAGGGTTATTAGGTTAGGTTTGGAGTGAGTGGTATGTTTAAAAGTTTTAGGTATAGTCCGGCGTATGGTCCCAGGGTAGAAGTAAGGATTTTGCTTAGTGTAAGAAATTACGGTAAAGCGATTGTAACAATAATGTTGTTGTTGTTTCTATTTTTGGCGTTCAGTCAAAATTGACTATTTACACCTGTCTATTTCGTAGTATAGTATACAAATATACACTGCCTTGAGAGGTTCTGGTTAAAACTATGCGCAAGAGGTGACTCCAATAGTACTATTTGCTGAGGGGCGCAGCCCCGAAGCAAATGGTAGTTTTGGAGTCACCGAGGCCCATAGTTTAACCAGTACCTCGAATAGAAGGCATGGTATATTTGTTTTATATCCTGCATCAAAAATTTATTTAAAAAAAAAAAAAAAAAAAAAAAAAAAAAAAAACATTTTTGGGAAAAAAAAATTTAGAACAAAAAAATGTCAATTTTTATCTAAAAAGATTTTAAAAATTTTGTTTTCATTAAATTAAGATTTGAAAAAAAAAATTGATTCAATTAAAAAAAAAAATCACATTTTTTTTTCAACTCCCAAATAGTAAACCAAAATAGTACTCTCATATAGTACTTTCTAAAAATAGCTCAAATATTTTTGGTCATGTGACGAGCTCTCAACCAATCAGAAGCCAACAAATTTTTGATGCAGGATATAATATTGTTTATGCCCGTCAAAATATCATTTGTTGTTGAGAAAAGTGTGCGCCTGTGCTTTCGCTTGTCCACAGCGGGGGATGTACAGTGGCGGATCGTGAGGGGGGGACAGGGGGCACGTGCCCCCCCCCCGGCCAAAAAAGTGTTGAAATCAGCCCCAAATGCGCCAAAAATGTACTGGCAAACGGGGACGTGCCGCCCCCCCCCCCCCCCCCCCTCCGCTTATTTAGCGGCAGGCTGATTCGTTGCGATTGTTTTGGACCAAAACAAATATATGTCCTCTTACCCCCGTGTGCCCCCCCCCCCTCCCCCCATGTGCCCCCCCCCCCCCGGCCCCGGGGAAAAAATTCCTGGATCTGCCTCTGATGTATCACGCCGGCCGGCCAACCCTGCTGCGTACGTTGAGCGAGCTTCTCAATCACCAGTATGCTCTAGGCCACTCAGTATCGCTAAAGCAATTCGTCACAATGTTTTCCTGATGCCCTCCTGTCAAGGACGATATAAACACGCTTTGTAGACAGGGATGGGCATATCAAATCATAAAATATAGTAATTTGTGTGCACAATTTGCCACACACAAAAACAAAGAACAGAAACATGCACTGCATGAACACATAAATGGATTGACAATGACCAACATATATAAATATCAGTCTACATTTGTTTTCGTACATACATACATACATACAAATATACATACATACAAAAACACCGTATACAACAATTCAATAACAGTGGGGTCTTATGCTATGCTCATGTCTGTCACATTGCCGCTCGTGGCGCTTCATTAGAACGTACCTGAGCAGCAGTGAACCATTTTAAGTGACCAATTTGCGACTGTCCTTGACCAGCTGTCAACAACAATTGTTTGTTGATTATTAGTATCATTATTGTTTTAATCACCATCATCATCATCATCATCATCATTATTATTATCATCATTATTATTATTATTATTGTTAATATTATTATAATTATTATTGTTATTATTATTATTATTATTATTATTATTATTATTATTATTATTATTATTGTTATTATTATTATTATTATTATCATTACTATTATTAATCGTTTAGCAAATTCCACGAAAAGATGATACTTTGTGAATTTGTACTCAAAAAGCTGATAAATATGTAAATGTTGTAAAGGCCATTTTGGTGCTTGTTTTTACAAGGGAAAGTGCGCAAATACGGTCATCTTGGAATCCGCTAACGACCATGCTAACGACCAGCGGGCATTGTTTCAATTTTCTCCCTCTGTGTTTCACTTTATATCACGCAGACAATGTATAATCAATCAAGGCGAACCTTTGACAAAGGCTCGCCCTGATCGATTACACATGTTTAAAATAACAACAATATAGACCTCTAGTTATATGGCAATAGGGATTAATGTCAACTGAACTACAAAGAAAGAAAGAGGCATATTACGAACCACAATCTGAAAAAAACGTTGCTTGATGTTCTTTTGAGTTTTGTGTCAAAAGTACAATAGTAAGGGAATAACATTCCCACAGAAGCCCTTGGTCGTTTTGAATCAGTTTAGCTCCCCAGGTATCAAGACATTATTTCCTTATAATTTACCATGCCATGCCCCCTGCGATGAAAGAACAGATTATTATCCGCCTCCTCCTCCTCCTTCTTCTTCACCTCCTCGATCTTTCTCGTCCTTCTTCTTCTCTATTTCTTTCTTTTGTTCATTCTTTTTTTTTCTGCATTTTCTTTCTTTTCTCTTTAATCTTTTCTTTTTTGTTCTTTTCTGTCTTTTCTTTCCCCCATTCATATTTTCCTTTTTTCTTGTTGTCATAGAGTTTGACCAACCTTTACAAAATAAGCGAGAAAGGATAAGAGAATAATTATTTGAAAGTAGGCCATTTGAATTATAGTACGATTAAGGTGCGTACGCACCTGGGGTGGGGGGGGGGGGGGTTAAATCCCCCCTTAATTTTGTTTAAGTGTGTTTTTTTTTAGAACCCCCCCCCCCCCCCGTCTCTCACTCACTTCATCTCTCTCTAGCTCTCTCTCTCTCTTCCTCTCACTCTTTTTCTTTTTCTCTCATCCTCTCTCTCTTTCTCTCTCTCTCTCTCTCTCTCTCTCCCTCTCCCTATCTCACTCTCTTTCTCACTCACTCCCTCCCTCCCCCCGCTGGCGGAGGGGCCATCTATGAGTTGGAAAGAAGAAAAACATTGGTCATGAAACGAAACTGAAGCGAAAAATGTTAAGCACAAGGATGACGCTGAAGAAAAAAAATAACCTAAGGATTAAAAAGTTTCTTTGGTCATTTATAACAGCATGACGTCACTTTGCTTGACGTGTAAAAGCAGCTACTGCCAGCAACTCTCAATGTTATTACACCTTGCTTATCTCAGGTACCCGTTAGATTGTCATCTGGCTTGTCATATAGTCACGTATACATGATACAAACCATAGCTTCCCTCTCAAGGTCCTGAGTATGATATTAATGCAGGACGAGTTCGTTGGCTTACCCGGTTATCTCTGTATCTCTCTCTGTCTCTCTCAATCAACACATGTTTTCAGTCCGCATTATAGCTTTGACCAAATGAACGTAATTAGCTGTCAAGAGCACATGGTGTCCTCGTTATGACCTGAAAACTTATCTGTCAAATGAACAGAAATAGAAAGATAATAATATTGCCGTTACGATTTGTATCTGTGCAGGCATATTTGTTGAGCGGATAATCTTCGAACTTGCCTACGGACTTGTCCGCTGTATTCATCGTACCGTCTCTTCCACTGCAGTCATCATGCCATACACGGCCTATATACGAAGACGAATCTTTGGGGTTCTCGCGGCGACGATTGTCGTAATGACGGTTATTGAAAACGCGAGTACGATGATGACGACGAGAGCAACGATGACCACATTACCACCGGTCTTGTACAGCGACAATGGAACCGACATTGACTTGCGTGAAATATTCATTGGAAGGTGTGCCGACTTCAAGGCCGGAAGAGTCAACCCAACAGTCGACCTAAATGAACTAAGGTTGGCAATAATCATCTTTGTTATTATTTTATCTCATTATCAAATGAATTAAAGTGTTTCTATTATTTAGCCCGTGCACTTGTACATAAGATTGGTAAAGGAGTAACTTTGTTGAAAATTCTCGTGGTTTATTAGGTACATTTTAATTTCTAAGGAAATTAAATGACCGACCGTGAAAAGGGTTCAACGCGGAAACTGAAACTCGAATTCATTGAAAGAAGCATAGTCGTCCAGGCACCATGTTTTTTTGTTTTTTTTTTATTTATTGTTTTTTTTTGGGGGGGGGCGGGGGGGATTTTAACGGTAGCTTGCGTGAAAAAATGAACTTCCAGTTTCTTTCTAAATGTTGCCAGCACCCGTCCCCAGGCCTCAACAGCTCGTATTCAAAAGGCCATCATTTTAATAGTTTACCTCGTATTAACATAAACTATAGGTACCGCAGTTTGGATTTATCACGTCATTTTTGTTGTTGAAAATTTGAGGTCCTGTAAAAAAATTATCATATGGTATCTCAATTATCTTTGACCTTCTACTAGCTGCTTTAATAATTCATCAATATCATCGGTATTACAGAATTTATCAACTTTTAGAATTATGAATTTTTAGTGCGCTTTGTAAATGTCAGAGTTGACTGAAGATTTGTGACCATGGAACAGAGCTACTGTTTTCAAGATTGAACAGACCATTACTCTAAATATAGATATCAATCTTGTTTCCTAATTGCCCGTTAAAAGGCTTTGCTCCTCGTTAAACCATTATCTGGGTGGTGCTATTCGATAAAGGATAAATAGTTTAGATTCCATGGATAGCTAATAACCATACACATGTCCAACTGAGTAAATGTGCCATTGACATCTTCTGACGATATATGTTTGTCATTTGGAGTTTTTGTCAGTCTAGAAAATGAAGCCCCCAAAAGAGGCAAATTAACCTTTCATTTCAAATAATTTTATAATAATGACAATAATAATATATCTTGTTTTATACTCAAGGTAGCCTTATAAGTATTAATATTGTTCTCCCTGAGGGCCCTGCGAAGGCTGCAATAACATTATTACCCCGGCTTTAGCCGAGCTACCATTAAAGGCGCACAAGCATTTGCTAGAAACTGTACTATGTAAAGCACCGCACCAAGAGCGCCTTATCAAGATATAAACGCAATCAATCCAACAATTTCTCTTCAAATAGACACATGTATTCTACTGGCCTATCCATACATTGATAACGGGGGATCCTTCCCGTAATGTATTTTGGCAAGTGAGGGCTTGATGAAGGCCCATCGCAACTGATTGTTCCCTATAGGCCTTCAGAGAGGGTGAGGGAGCGGCGGGGGCGCGGCTTAACTCTTTACTAGACATGCTATTGAACTGTCTCTTTTTACACAATATAATGGAGAGAAAAAATAGTCGGATGGGATACGTGCGCATAAAATGATAAAATAAGTCTTTAGTTTGAAGTGATGTTGTACATGAGCGTTGTAGATGTCGGGATCTTTAACAAAACGTGCCAACTGGCACCTGTGATCAAGTGCCTACCTTGATAAATATATGTTTGAGGTAAACCACGGCAGACACATTTCATGGAACCATTGTAAAGTTCATAATTATCAGTACAGCTGCCATTAACCAAACCATGCCAGGCGCGGCGGCCAAGGCCCATTCCTATTTTCATCTCACCAGTGGAGATACAGATTTAAATCTGTCTTACATTTGTAGACATGAAGGTTACATGTATTTCTCTCTAAAAAAAAATATATACACGTATGTGAAGTAATTATTACTTTTTGTGCTGTCAATATATTTCACTTGAATACTAGTACCCATGCACGACAAAATTGAGTTGGTTTACGATATTTGCCCCTCTGGCTCCGCGTCAATTTCCTACGCTAACAGAATCCCAAGCTCCAACCATGAAACCAACGCTATACCTAAAACTAACCCTTATCCTAGTTATGTAGTAGTCATATATACCTTGAACAGGTTCTTTATAAGACACATTTCTAGAAAGTTAAGTTTCTGCCCCTTCATATGACACCTCATTCAGGAAAAAATAGCAAGGAATAACAAAGTTCTGTTTGTTTAAAGTGACGCTTGCATTTCCATAATTTGATTTTAAAAGTTCGTTTTCACTGTCTGCCTGCCGTAGCAACAAGCAGAATTGACAAAAGACTTAACTCCGTTTCATTGACTATCAGCCATGCATGAAGTCTTTCGTCTATGTCTGATCGTCAACGAAACGTATTTCAGTCTTTTGTCAATTCCGTTTGTTGCTACGGCAGGCAGCCAGTGAAAACGAATTCGTTTAATCAAATGATGGAAATGCAAGCGTCACATTAAACAAACAGAAGTTTGTTATTCCTTGCTCAATTTTTCTGATCGAGGTGTAATATGAAAGAGCAGAAAATAAACTTTCAAGAAATGTGAATTTTTCTTCGAAATTCAAATACCGCCCGCCAAATGACTCTTTGGTTTCCTTCCTTCAAATTGATTTTAATCACTCATGCGTGACATATGCATCATATGAAAGATGAGGATCTAAGCTTTACAAATATGTGTCATTTATTAAATATAATTGTGATTAAAATATGATTAAACATCGATAATTCTCGGTTTGGTGTTTTCTGGGTCGCACTGTATATTGATTATTTGTATATTTGAGGAATTTTCAATAATTCTTTGTATTTGCTTCTTAGTTTGAAACGGTTTAATGATTCGATGCCTAACTGATGCATTTTAGATGCTTACTTTGTAACCTATTGCGATGTTTATAGGCCAATTTGTTTTCGTATGTGGTCGTGTATTGAAAGCAATTCGGAATTGTGGATTCCATTGCTATAAATTTGAACTGAATTGAATTGAATTATACATTCGACGAAATAAAGCCCGAAGGACTTATCGCAGGAGCAAATGTCAGGTCACCATAATCGACCTCAATACACAATAGCTTTAAAATGGAACTGGGGCCCGTTTCATAAAATGTTTTATCTATAACAAATGCTAAATTTCTATGACAAATTTGCTCTCAGCCAATCACATGCCATGATTTCACTAGCTTATAACAGTAGCTTGTAACTTGGTATTGATATCAAGTTTTATGAAACGGGGCCCTAGTAGATACTCTCAGCAACATTGCGATTTGTCCAACTGCATCATGATGATAGGAAGGTTATCGGTCCAGAAACGAATTCAACACTTTGAAATACGTATTTCAAAGTGTTGAAATCGTACAGTTCGCATTCAATAATAGTGATATAGCTGTTTGTTTAATCAAGTCTTTATTGCAACTAAAATAAATTGTCATCGGAAATACCATGCCCATCAAATGGTCTCTTTCCAGAATCATGGCAGGTCATTCTTAAAGCATAATCGTTTGTTTGGAGACAGAAGGGCGTTAACTCTGTGTTAGAGTATGTGACTTAACGCCCTTCTAGCTCTGACCAGACGTAACATGTAAGTATGAGTATGGGGTTATTTGATTTGATTTGATATGGTTTATTGATTAAAAAACATTCAAATACCAGCCAGAGGCTGAAACAAATTGAATTTACAAAAGATACATACAAAAGCATAACATATACATATAAATGGCAATTCACAATAAATAATCAAGGATATATGATCAAAGAAGAGAAGATAAACAAGAGAAGAGATTGAAACGGATGACTAAAGGATAATTGAAGGAGAACGATCGCGTAACAGAAGGAAATAAGACAAATGTAACAGAAGATTAGAAGGACTGGACAGATAATAACAGAGAGAGGGAGAGAGAGAGAGAGAGAGAGTGGGGGGGGGGCGTAGAGAAATGAGAAAGAGAAGCTGGTGAGGAGACTACACAATAAGAGGGACAGATAAAGAGTAGGACATATAAATAGGCTGAAATGGAGAACTAGAGAAATAATCGGATAAAGTGTTAATAAATACCTAACAATGTAAATGCAGCATAATTTTTGAGACCAATTTAAACCGACTACAACATGAAACAATAAATCCTAGAGCACAAACCGCAATGTCATTGATATATTCATTATAGATATTTAAATATAAAAAGCTTTACAGAATTAGGCAAAACATGGTTAATACACATATATTTGCTTATGATACCATTCGATCACTGCATAAGTCTCACGCTTGCTCTTGGGAACAATTTTATAATTGGCGTGACCTTGGTGACTAATAGCTTGGTGTCAATCGTCAGAAGAGCGGAGATGCCCTACCTCCCCCTTTTTGTTCCGATGTGCCACTGACATGAAAATCGGTTTCTACAGTGGATTATCCCGAATTCGATTTTAGGGGGTGGGGCGAAATGTACTCGGTAACATTGTTGAAAGTTGATCACAAAATTGCATAATTTTTGTATTTAATGTTACTTTTATATTACTTTTACTGTACTAACCCTCTAACATGCAAAAAAATCCTGAAAAAAATCTCCAACCACAGAGATATCTATGGTTTTCTTTGATTAACAGTAAATTCTCCCGACCATTTTTGAATTTTCCCAACCGTTTTCCATGAAAAAAGACACAAAACAGGCTATACAAATCTTTCAACACTTAAATGTCTGGAATGGTATATACAGAGCCAATTCATTGCTTTGTGACGATGTACATTCACCTAAAATGTAATTAAAGTGTAATAATATAGCTGGGAGGATTAAGGAATCGATCAGATCAGCTTTTCCCAATTTATATCATTAATAATGGTCCGTTTTCACTCAAACTTTCAGATCTTTAATTGTACATCTAGCATTGAAGTCACTACCTTAGCACCACTTTCTCTCATCTGAACAATGTTACCAAATTCCAACGAGGGGGTGTACACCTAAGCTATTACTCAGCACTTTACTTGATACACATGTACCTCAAAAAAATTACGTCCGAAGGGTCACGTTCCTTATCGACATTGTTTTAGCACTAGGGGAATATTTCTTTCGTCATCAATTAAATCACGTAATTCGACGTTTACGAATGGTAACGTCTATATTGAGATGCTGTTATAATCATGGATACCAGGTTGCTATGCGAGAGGGGGAGGGGGGGGGGGGGGGGGGGGGGTAGGTCGAATTTTGGCCTCATGTTTAGATTTGATAGCCCTAACTCGCCATTGCGCTATCATTGAAGTGATTCTGAATGTACACTTCATAGGCTGTACGCCCCTGTCGCTATAAATTGATTCTTTGTACGAGTTTCACTAGTGTTCGTAATAGTCATGTATTATTTTGGTTTTCTGCATTATTTCGACCTTGTTTTCACGAATTGACGGTAGTGAGGAAAATCGTAACGCAAAGTGAATGCAATTTTTGTTCACTACCGTCACTTCGTGAAAACAGCGACGATTTGTTCATCAAACTCATCTCTAATATCGTTCCTATACAAGGTTCTAAAACACCTATCCCTTGTGCAGTTCATCCTATTTAGTTATTCCAAAACCATAAAAAGGACCAACTCGCTATTTTTCCAAAAACCTGAGAATGAACTTAAGACCTCTTAAAACTTTTGACACAACATTCAAAGTCTTAGTTAATGCATTGTTTTCCAAGAATGTATGTTTTAAAAACTTTTTTTTTTTTCACCAATAGACAACCGACTAGGGGGCGCGATAGCTCAGTCAGTAGAGCAGTGGTCTCGTAATCCGGTGACCCGGGTTCGAAACCAAGGCAATGCGCTAGTGCCCTTTGGTAAGGCATTAATCCTCATTACCAGGTCCCTCGGAGAGGACCTAAGGCCGTCGGTCGTCTGGTTACTTACTTACAAGCATTTATTTATGCTTTCTTAGCAGTCAGGTAAAATAACCATCGAATTGACAGTGACTAAATATTTCGGCTCTGCGGGGCCCTAACTCTTCAAAGATCGCTACACTTCGATTAGACTGTGAATAGAGACATAATTAGGGGGAAATAAGAGGGTCTTTACTACGAAACTCGGGGATCGGTAAATCAAGGCAAGAGGCCTCTTCATATAGGAGAGAAAAGGGATATACAGTGCGTCCCAGAAAAAACGAAACCGAGGAATTATCGATGTTTTATCATAACTTAATCACGATTATAATTAATAAATGACACATATTTGTAAAGCTTAGATACTCTTCCTTTATTTGATGCAACTCATATGATGCATATTTCACGCATGAGTGATTGAAATCAGTTTGAAGAAAGGGTACCAAAAAGTCATTTGGCGGACGGTATCTGAATTTCAAAGAGAAAATCACATTTCTAGAAACTTCATTTTCTGCCCTTTCATATGACACCTCAATAAGAAAAATGAACTAGGAATAACAAAGTTCTGTTTGTTTAAAGTAATGCTTTCATTTCCATAATTTGATGAAACGAATTCATTTTCACAGGCTGCCTGCCGTAGCAACATACAGAATTGACAAAAGACTTAACTCCGCTTCGTTGAAGATCAGCCATAGACGAAAGACTTCATGCATGGCTGATATGTCATTTATTAATTATATTAGTGATGAAGTTATGATAAAATATCAATAATTCTCTGTTTCGCTTTGTCGGGGACGCACTGAGATCTAAAAGAATGATATTAAAAACGCACCGCTCCAAACCACCACATTATATTCTGTTTAGCTCGGTTTCACGCCCTCGCAATATAAGAAACATAATGTAAAGTTACCGCGAGGCCGTCGTGAGAATTAAAAAAAATAATAACAAATTGTACTTTCCTCGTACTAGTCCCCTACTTACAGACAACATGAACATTTCAAATTTACTATTCATAATAGTATGATCGTATCTTATACTTATTACAATATCTACCAAGGTCGGATTTTAGTCGAAACATTATGGGTGCAGGGATCAAGGTACAATTCGAATACTGAGACGTGGTCATGACCGTCGAGGGATGTTGGGACGTAGATTAGGGTGCAACGTTTCTGTCTCAAATTTGGGTGTCACCCCCCCCCCCCCCTCCCCCATCCACACACACACACACACACGCACGAAACCATTATTCTAGCGATGCATGCTCCTGGAAATCGTCTCTTTTTTCTTCTCTTAACCGATAAGAAAGGAAATTCGTGTTTAAACGTGTTTAAACTGGATGGAGCGTGCGCTTTGATTGATATGACATGACCTTCAATGCGCAATGGCACTAATGCGCATTTTACGAGCAGTAGTTAATCACGAAACTATTAACGATCGCAACGAAATTTCTGTGTGTGAAAGGCTCGTGATTAGTTTAAACACGTTTCAAACACATTTATACTATTTTTTTTTCTAGAATTTTAGCTGTGTGTGAAAAGGCTGCTGGTCCTTCGTAATCATTTTGTTTCTTGTAGTAGCAGCATAACACCGTTTCTGGGTTTAGGTCGAAAATCAATTCAGACTGTTTTAAATGTGTTATGGCAATCAGAAACTTGGAAATCCAATAGTGTCCAAAATGGTAGCAACTTTTCCAACACAATCGGATTAGGGTTACTGTTTACAATGGAGATTTTGTTAGTGTACTAAGTACAATTTCAGGGTAAGAATATTCATTGGTGCATTGGTAACAATACAGCATTGCTGCAATGTATATCCCGTAACATACAAAACGAACGCAGTTTAGCTATAATTGCTTAGTCTGAAATGACCTGGAATGAGGTTTAATTTTATGCTAATATATTTTCCAGTTTTGCTAAAACACACTAAAAAGCATTAAAAAATGAAATAAGCCCAAACCGCGATATATGTTAATACGCTTCCTTTCTTCTTTTTTTTTGGGGGGGGGGGGGGGGGGGGGGGGGCACCGACTTAATAATATTTTCATTAATTAATTCATTTATTTCATCATTTCATTGTTACAATATTCATTTATCCATTCATTATTATTTGCTATTGTTTTGATTTTGAACCTGGTATCAACAAAGATGGCCATACGCAAATTCATGAACGGATTCTTAGTTCTGCGCTAAAAGGGAACATTCTAATTTTGTATTTACCATGACTATATTGTTTTATTGTTATATTTCTTGAAAGTGCCAAATAAATAATACAATACAATACAATACCCGAAGAAAGATTGAGGAAAATGTCACCTTTTGAAATGCTTTAGAAGTTATACTCACCAGATCGCCCGCCCCCCCCTCCCCTATATATGAACAGTCTTTATCCGCCCCTCCTATAATTGTTTCCAGAAGCAAGGATTTATTTCACGTACGCGTTAAAACTACAATGAAGGAAAAAGTGTGTAGCCTGTCCTCGTGGGCAAGGGCAATGTCATTTATTGTATTGAATTGAATTGATTTATTGTCCATAAAAAATGGCTCATTTCTCTATAATTTCATTTCAGTTTTGCAATCATAAAAACTGTTTGATGCAACTTAAACCAAGTGTTTTCGCAATAAATCAGGACTCTAAAATAAGGATTAGTTTTCTCCATTTTGAGAAGGTGAAGGTCTTTTGCGGTGTTTGATGACAACAATTGAACCCATTCATATCAATTTATTGAGGTAGTAGCATTGGATTTAATTGAACATTTTATAAGAATCGAGGTCGGGTCGAAAACTGCGAAGGGATTGAGTTTCAAGCCATTTATATATTATTGGAAAATATTCTATAAAAGAGATGGTTGAGTTTTTCGGTAGAGGTAACAAATATTTTGTGAACGTTTTCATTGTTATTATGCAAGTGTGAAAGAACATCCGCAGAGTAAAAATGTTCCCTGAAAAGTATAGATCTTCAAACGCCTTCATATTTTAAATATGACATGTAACCGAGCCTAAATATGAGGGGCTCATTTTCATGCCACATGTCTGTGTAGTATATACATATTTCTGTGTACAGTATTTTTAATTTTTTTTTAGCAGGACTGGACAAAACTTCTTATCATGTTGATGATTCGATAATCTTGCAGTACACATCAAAACTTATATGCTACATGATCATTTTTTCTGATCGATTTCACCCCGTTTCACAATGCAAGCTCATGACCAGAACTCAACTTCATCTTTAAATCTGAAATTTGTCAACCTCGGTCAGACAGTAGAGCCTGAAGTGTTTGAACAACCGTCGATATCGGAGACTGAATCTTTTGGTCCAACTGTAAGTTAGAGTAAGATCTAGATTAGATCTTTACAAGTTATTGTATACTGACATGACACTCTGTTCAAGGCCGATGATATGACAGGAGAACTACTGTACCCTATTCGTCCCATGGCATATCATCTGGGTCTAGTCTAGCCTTTAGACAAGGCCTCATGCGACTAAAAAGAGACTAATAGTGAAAACCCGAGTGAACGCAAGAGCGAGGGGCTTCAGCCAAGAGGCCTTTAGTATTCTGGTTTGGATTTCTTATGTCAACCCTTGTTTCCGACTGGAGTTCCCTACCGAAACGGTAGCGTCCGATCAGCGAACGTATTATCGCGTGACGTCGGCATATATTATCCATCTCGTTCACAGTAAACTCTACGTAGTGCGAACATCGAACGAAACGAGTTGGACTGGTTCATTTTTTATACAGGGAAAGTCCAATTATCTCACTTACAATTGTGAGTTCAAATCATCAAATGCTTCCTATTTTATAGTAATCTTGCATGAAAAATAGATTTGGATGTGCTATTTTGTATTAATCATTTATTTGTTCATCTTATAAGCAAAACTAGTTTACGTCTTTTACCTTTTCATGTTTTGATGAACGAATCACGAACGAAATTAACTGGGAAATGGCCATTCTGATTGATCCAAAGTCATGAATAATTCATGAATAATTCATGCAGAGCAGTAAAAGCCAGAATCCTAAAGGCCTTGCGGCTAACTCCACTCGATCGCGCGTTCACCCCGGATCTCTAGACTCATCTCAGCCGCTGATTGGGGTAGAAAATAGCCAGAATCACGAGGCCTTGTCAAAAGGCTAGGGATATTAGGCAAGCTTTTGGATCGACCCTGAAAATAGACGTCATTTCATAAAAAATTCTTATAGGCTCAAGGGGACGTTACATACTGTTATCACCTCGAGGCGTGTCAATGGGTGATGGCAGGATGTAACGTCCCCGAGAGCTTATAAAACAAATATGCCTCGAATGTTAAAGCAGTCTTTATATCTTTTATATACCGAATTGACACAAAAATTTGCCAAGAATTCTTACCTTATCCTTTTCTTGAGTAAAGATTGGTTAAAATGTGACATAAAATCCGAGACACTGTCTGTAAACCTTCGCTGGAAAGATGACTGAATATTGGAAATCATTAGGGAATCGCAGACAAAAAGCACTGGTAACCGCGCTCGCACAAAGTAAGTTTAACACGTAAAACCAATGGGGATCTCATCAAAATTTTACTATTTTCCAGCTACCGGCATGATCTTTCGTGAATGTCACTCATGAACTATTCACCGTTACTGGCATTGTTTGTTTCGCTAAGGGAATGGTTAAAATTACGATTCCAATTTCGACCAATCAGATTGCTAGATTTCTAAAGAGAGCTCTATAAAACATAATTTAGACCGCAAGGGAGTAATATTTTCTCTCGTGATCAGATTTTCCCTCAGCGCTGCGCGCATCGTGAAAAATTATGATCTCCTTCCTCGGTCAACACCCTAGTACCAGTCAATATCTGTATAATACTGTGACATTTTTAAATAATCAATTTGATAAGAAATTGGCTCAGTATAAGAGTCACATGCATTGTACACGCAAATGCGCATAAGAGACAACACAAACACGTGCCATGAAAGTTGTTGTCCACAACCTTTTATTGCTACTTGTCGTATTACGGATATGAGGGCATTTGAAGAGCCATCCTTTTCATATGTTTCAGGAGACGATTTTTCTACGATACTCTTCCTCACTAATATAGAAACGATGAAAAAAGCTCACAAATTATTGTTCACCTTTCTCAGAACTCGTTTTTTTCTTGACACAGTATCCACAATTAATACCAGTAAACTTCTTAACACCCTGTTCAGTGTATGACATTTCAGTTTGAAAAATATTACGCCACAAACAATTTCTTCGAAATTTAAATCGGTCTTTCTTCTCGTAAAATTATTTGTCATATATGATTAGACTTGTTTTTATGAAAGCATGTACACGTATAAAAATAAAACAATTATATTTAATTGAGAATAACATCGGATCGGACAAAAACAGTTTAATGGGGTGTATTATAATGCCTTACATTATATAATAAGACGAGAACCATCCTGTATTAACTGATACGCTGGCGTGAGGGAGGTAAGAATTCACGAAATGATCAGTGTCCTTTCTTGGAAAATGAAATCCAACTCTCTCCAGCAGCATCTCGCCAACAAAAATAGAAAGCCTTACTAATTCTATTGCGATACGTCATAAGAATGTGACTTTTATCCCCTTTTATATGACATCACAGTTTTGGGTGATAGAGCTTTAGATCATCGAATTCATAAACAAATCATCAAGTAATGAAAAATTGGAAAGTGGGATCTATTAATAATCACAATGAATGGTCATTCCTTGAACATCATTAAACTTTCATTTCCTTTTTGTCTTTGAATCCCATTGTATTGTCAAATGCGGCTAGTTATAACTCTTACAGAAAAAAACCGAAGGGTAAATTGAATGGTATACCGTTGATTTTACCCTTCAAAATTTACCACTCGGTGCATTAGAACACCATTCAATTACCCTTCATAATTTACCACTCAGTGTTGGAATATATCATTTAGAATTACTCTTCATTTACCCTTGAATACTAATTTAAATAATTGGGACATTTAATTTGCATATTGTTGTACCCTTCACCACTCAAATGGTATAATTCATATACCATTCACCATTCAGACTACCCTTCGTTTACCCTTCATTTTTTGGTACCGTTCAACACTCAAATGGTATAATTGAAATACCATCCAGATACCCTTTGAGTAATATAATCTAGCACTGAAATACACATCAAATACCATTCACCATTCAGATTACCTTTCATTTACCCTTCATCTTCTGTTTACCCTTCACCACTCAAATGGTATCATTCAAATACAATTAAGATACCCTTTGAATTATACTCTATCACTGAAATACCCTTCAATTTACCCTTCATATTTTTACCCTTTACCACAAATGGTATCATTCAAATACCATAAGATACCCTTTGTATTAAACTCTACCACTGAAATACCCTTCAATTACCATTCACCATTCAGATTACCCTTCAATTTTTTTTGTAAGGGATCGACTTATATTTCATCTAAGGTTGCATATATATATATGTTGAAAGATGAATAAAGAAACATCACTGAAAGATTACTTATCTTTGCCTTTCTTTTTATCCTTTGATATCTTCCTTTGCGATTCACCTCACTCACAAACATTTTTGTATTGTTCTTTAGTTAGATATGTTTATATAGTGTTAAGGAATGAATGTAGCTATGTGTGCCGCCAATTGCTGTCAGTTACAGCCCAGTTTAGGAGATTCTGCTCAACTCACAATAAATATGATAAAGGATGATTGTAACTGGGCAAAAATATGTATCAAAATCTGGCATGAGGTTTCCCCGACATAGACTCACCCTCACGATGGGCAGTTTTTATCCATTATAAATTGCTTACAGCTTATCGTCAATAGAGTACATTGTAATAGTTATTTAACAGTTAGCGTCACCTGTGCTTGGGAGGGGGAAAGGGAACTAAATGAATCGCTGTGACCCTCGGGTATCCCCTCCCCGTATAACTGATTGGGGTTGTGTAGACCACTACACCGGGGTTTCCTCCTACTCTTATACGAATAGTGCAGTATGATCTCAAATTAGATGACGAAGATGTATATGAATAACTTTGTCACTGTTGTTGGACGTCTGTATAAACATTTTGATAAAGCTTACGACGATAAATTTATGTCAAGAATTTAATTCAATTATAAAGTATACAATGTGATTTATGTATGATGACGATGTATTTCTATGATTATGTGTTCACCCATGTACTTATATGAAAAAAACAAAATCGGATTGAATATAATCGAAATACCTACATATATGGAAATTGCAGATACATTGAGAAAAAATAATAACTTGATTTTTGCTTTCAACTACAGAATGAAGAATTGTACACACCTATGGAATCTGTTTCATTCTACATTCAAGTACCGTGAAGCATGCAATGTGACTCGACCTATGTATAAGGAGTTCGTAGCTGAGGCCACCATCACAATACCCTCCAATAAGGTTTGTGACGTCATAATAATGATGATGATGATGATATTCACATTTGTATATAGCGCTCAATACTACGTAGCTAAGCGCTTTACATATGGTAATAAAAAATCACCACGGTCGTTGGATTCAGTTGCTAAATATTTCAGACATTTCAGATATTTCACACCCTCCACTCCCTGTGGAGTATTCCCACCAGGCGCTGTTTTACAAGCGCACACGTTCCAATCCAGCCTCCTTAACATCCTGACCTTACCGTTTACCCATTTAACATATGGGTAGAGAAAAGCAATGGACATACAAATACGCTTAAGGACATTGGTCCTGGCGGTGATCGAACCAATAAACCTTTGAATCTCCATTCAGGTGTTCAGCCACTCGACATTGGGGACTTTTAGATTTGCACGTCGACATAGTGGACTGCTACGTAAAGGACGTCACACGTAGCAATCCACTATGTCGACGTGCAAATCTAAAAGTCCCTATATAATGACACATCTACGCCGTAGGCCCATCTAAACTCATAGGGTGGTATTCTGATAGCGCGTACTAAGTTAGCGCGTACTTAGTTCACACTTTTATGGAGTGCCTGTTGCAAACTAATTTACACTGTACAGATCATTTTAATCCTTCAATGAAAAGTGTCCAAAAAAATTAATTTTGCAATGTAATGGGAAGAAAAAGATAATATGAGTATGAACTAAATTTTTAACAAAGTCTTTGGTATATTTTCTTTGTCATGAATATTGAAGGAGGAAGATGAAACCTAGCATTCCATAGAAGTGTGAACTAAAATTCTTGTTTAGTCTGGACTTAGTCCTGGCTTAACTTATGAGAATACCACACAAACCCTTTAATACACGTGAATGTGTTGTGATACAGTGGTTCATTCACTTGACTCAATCCAAGATTAGGGTAATGAAAATGTAATTCTCTTTAAAAAAAAATATTAGTAGTAGTAGTAGTCCTATATTATTATTATTATTATTATTATTATTATTATTATCATTATCCTCCTCCTCCTCCTCCTCATCATCATCATCTTCATTATCATCATCATCATCATTCATATTATCGTTATAGTATACAAGGATACAAGGCGTCGTCCATTAGTCTATGAATGAATTGGAGGTATATTTTCAGCAGAAACTCAATTGAAGTCAATTGAAGAAGTCAATTGAAGTACTATTTCTGAAAGATGCAAAGAGTTTAATCCATAGGCGTTAGGCAGGGGATTGAACGATTTAAAGTCTGTTTTCGGACTTTAGAAATAAGACAAATAAAGCATCATTTTTGTACTAAGTAATAATGATATTAATACCACCAGTAAGAATGTTTAGAACGTGTTGATTCAAACCAACAAGTCTGTTATAACATTGCTTTGACTTCATCCTTATCTCTAATGTCTTTTGAGGCAACATTTCGCATAAGGTATTTGGTTTTGCTACTTAAACTAATGAATGAAAAGTGTTAATATGCATTGTCATTTTACTAATTTCACTAATGATGAAATGTGTATTTACATTTGCTACAACATAGTGCGAAGCGTCACTAATTGCACCCATTATAACATGATTATTTGATTGCTAATTTAGGTTTAGGATGCAAAGACATTATGTCGGGCTCATTAATTTCATGTAGAACTAGATTTTTAACAAATAGCTCAATCGCTAAGCTTTGTTTCTTCTTTCAAATTGGCAATGCGTTAACAGTTGGCTCTATTTTCATTTAACATTTTGTTTATTTTCATACTAAAGCGCTTTGCACACTACTCGATCGTCCTGCGATCTGGCGTCATGATATAACAATTGCATGAGCTATGATATCCAAACTTGCATCATATTCCTGGTTTAGCTTCTAGATAAGGATAAGGGTGCTAGCTAAAAATGTCAGAGGTATACATTTCAGAGGTATACATTTCAGAAGTAAAAATGTCAGAGGTAAAAATGTCAGAAGTAAAAATGTCAGAGGTAAGAATGTCAGAGGTAAAAGTGTCTGAAACTTTTCTACTCAGAATAAAAGCCGTATCGGCTTCAAGTTGTAGACAATCACAGTACTGCTCTGACGTTACTTCGAATCTGAGCAGATCAAGCTTTTCAAGGAAGCATGAAATCTCCTGAAATTTAGATTTTTTTTAATCAAATGACAATTTAGACGAGCGGTAATTAATATTTTACATGTTTTAATGTTCCTATCAAATGATATAATTGCAATTATTTCAAAATCGGTTCGTAGACTAATCGTATAATGTGAGCTGGGCTTGAGACGATCACAAAGACTTTCTAGAAATCAACTCAGGAACATTCTAAATACCCTATCGAATATTTCTAAGAAATCATTTTCAGATGACATAATACCTTAATGTATATATTATTCGGACATGTATACTGAAACTGTCTTAGGTTGAGTTGTCGAAGCCTTTCCGATCATGTCTACTGCTGCATAAGTTTACAATTCTCAAATAATGGTATCTTACTGATATGATTTCTTTACAGTCGGCTTTTTGGGATGGTTGGACCATATACGACACCGTTCACTCGTATGCCAAAGAAGGCAGACGTTCGTGGTCGCTCGAGTATACTCTAATGGGTTACCTCATTAACAATCTCAAGTTCTGTGGGCAGGAGGCGGAACCAGGGTTGAGATACGACTCTTGCCCCGGCCCTGATGAATGTGGGTTCGCTAAAGGGTGCGCTGATGCGTTCTGGGCAGAGGCCTCCATTAATGTGAGTGTCAATTGGTTTGCTCCTCTTCCTCTCCCTTTTCTTCCTTTTTCTTTTTTCTTTTTCTTCCCCTTCTTCTTTTCTTATTCTTTTTAATGTTATTGTTATTATTCATATTCTACTTCCTCCTCATCCTTACCATGGATCCGTCAGAATCTTTTAAACAATTAATTCAAATAGTTTGTTTGTTTGTTTGCTTTTATTTCTGCGTTCAAAATAATACAATACATAATATAAAATGTGTTTACAAAGATAATATACAAAACAATTCATAAGATAAACAATATAGTCATGATACATAATGAATACAAAATAAGGAAGTGAGCTTAATTTTTCTTTTATAGATATATATCCATATATACGCACATATACCTACATATACATATAGTGAAACAATGGAAATGAAGTGGAAGGGAGGGGATGAAAGGGTAAAGAGAGAGTGGTGGACTGATGGGTAAAGGGACAAAGTAATACTGGTCAGGCCAGACATCCCATTTCTGTATTAAACCGCTGTTCTCTTTATTGCCTCGATTGTTTGGCATCTTCATCTTTTCCCTAACTATTTCATATTTACCATTTATATCATTATCTAGTTTGCAAAGCAAGCAAAGGGACAAGTTCGTGTTTTCTTCGACAGCAATCGTGAAGGGGGTGCCTTTCACAATAATAACAGGTAAACCTCCCTGAAAGTCGGGGGCGCTGTGCTTTACTCATGAAGGCTCTTGACTCTCAAATGAGAAGTTCAAGGTTCGATCACTTCTTGGTGCTTACATCCCTATCGACCTTGGTATAATCATTGCGTACCTGGCAATGCTGTGATAATAATAATACATGTAATTGCAGAGCCCTCGGGGAGAGCAGTATTAATTCAGGGGGGGGGGGGCGTTTCTCAAAACTTGTCATCAGTGACAAATGACATTTTTTGTTATAAGCTACTGAAATCCTTGCTTCTGATTGGTTATCAGCAGATTTCTCATTGATTTTTGTCATTTGTCATTGAAAAAAAGCTTTGTGAAACACCCCCTGATGTTGCTTACCTGTGTAAATAAGACCAAAATAGTATTATTATGACTTGTCACAAAAGAATTTAACGCTGTAAATACGATACGCATACCTCTATCTCTCACCGATGGCGTAGATTTAGAGGCGCATGCCCCTGATTGAATAGCAGAAAAAAATAGACTTTTAAAAATCGAGAAATAAAATTATGATAAAAAAGATTGAAAAATAAAGCGGAGAGAACCAAAAAAGAGGAATAAGGCGATGGGAGAAATTAATACCCAAACCATAGACTAATTACCTTGCCACTTGAATCCCAACCCACCAACCCCCCCCCCCCCCCCCCCCCCTCCCCGTCACAGTGCCCTTCAAAGACTGAGCCTTTACACAAATATTGATTTTTGTTTCTTTCCTATCGATCGATTTGACATGTTTAATAACAATGATCTGACTCTTACCAGAACGAGTTCCGTATATAACATGTATTCATTTTCAATTTTTTTTCATTTTTATGGCTAACAGTTTTCAAATATCTTCTTTACAACTTGACAAAAATAAATCTTCTGGAGACTTTAGGATTAACATTCATTCATTGATATTCACGGGACGTAGTGCCCTTTCCACCATAACCATTACTTATTTATCTACAGTTAGTATGATAATAAGAATTTTTTTAAAACAATATTACGTAATAAATTATGCAGTGATAATTAGAGTATTTAACAGGTGGCAGTTTTTATTAAATAGATTATCATGATATAGTTTGGTTATCAGCAAACTTTACTTTACCTCTAACCTTTCTAAGTTAAATATATGCTTTACAAATCAATATGATTGAATTAAATTGGAATCTACAATTTATGGATTTGTATTAATATACATCAGTGTCAATTATATATATATATATATATATATATATATTTTTTTTTTTTTTTTTTTTTTTTTTTTTTTTTAAGGAAATAAAAAAATGCAAAAATCTACGTAAAGTTTAATCCAAATGTTATTGAATGTCATTGATCGAAATAGTTGTTGCTGTTGATGTGTTGTTTTTGTCTTAGTTTGAGAAATATTGCTAATGATTTTTAAAAAAATGTCTGATCTAGCTTTAATTCAATTTAATATAACAAACGGGAAAATTCAGTTTAATCCAAACTATAATGCTGAATGCATTGACTGATTATTATTATTAGAAATATTGTATGCGAGCTAAAAAGGATTATTTATTTCTATCTTGTTAACATTAAACTATTTCTCTTTTGTATTTCTGATTTGTATATTTATAGTTACTTTGCGCAGTATGAATTGATTAACATGGACCCGGATGCTGTGGAGAACGTAAACATTTATCTGGTAACAGAGCTGGAGACAAAGTCAGGGTGAGTATGAGTTTCAAAAACATCTTCTAAAACGATAGCGAATAATAATAATAATAATAATATTTAATTTTTATATAGCGCCTAATACAAATGTCTCTAAGCGCTTTACAAATATACTATTACCCCGGTCATTGGATTCAGTGCTTGCCCACACACACTGTGTGCACAATCTCCACTCCCTGGGGAGCATTTCTCCGGAGAATCAACTTCAACAGCATTTTAATAGCATTTTCCATCACCTTTTAAAATGTGCGAAGGAAACATTGACGGATCACATGATCCAAACATGATGTCGATGGGACAGTCATATAGAAAATACTCCCTGGGTTCATTTTTCGAGAGTAGCTTCGATTGTGTTTTATTTGTTTTTTTATCGTGTACACATGCTGTGAAAGCCGTGTAGGTTTGAATCTCACGTAATCCCCTAAAGTAAAAGTGCACTTTTCCACAAAGAGCAAATTGTTATAGAGGACCGTTGATTCAAATAATTTTAAACTTAAGAATGGGATAATACATGAATATATATCCGCACACAAACACGCACACACCTATATCGAACACACCCATTATATATTAGTAATATTTCATTAAGTAAATCAAAAGAATGCAGATGTACAGTTTTACCATTCAATTCCTTTCCCCTGTAAAATCAATATTTCAAACAAAATACAGACACACTTTAAATCCTACAGTATCATGATCCATGAATGCATAGAAGAAAGAGTATATTAAGGGCAGATATGAAAACTATTATATGAGAAATATGATGCGAGGCTACTATGATGATGACATCCGTTTACTCCTATCTTCTCCCCATGGCCTACGCCACCATCCATGCATTTACTCTGGTGCATCGTGTAATGTAATTCTTATTCCATTCTTGGTTAATAAGAGGGTCTACAATTTGACGTATGTTACTAATGGTTACGCCCTTGACGTTCACTGTAAGGTATGGGATTGGTATACAAGGGGCGGATCCAGGTGGGCCCCCTCCCCTGGCCAACAAATTAGTCCCAAAAAAGTAAACTTTGGATTGGCTCAAAGCGCGGGGGGAGGGGGTGTGTTAGGTAAACAAAAATAGAGCTCCATACCCCCCCCCCCGGGCCCCCCCCCCCCCCGTTGAGCCATAAAAAGCAAAAGTAGTGCTCACTTCACCCCCCCCCCCCCCTTATTCGGCCGGTCGGCTGAGTCACCGCTAGATATTTGTCTAAGTAACTAAGTGGGCCCCCTCCCTCGCCGCCGGCTGGATCCGCCTCTGTTGGTAGTTTCAATGGCAGATCTAGAGAAGCATAAGTGTATCCTCCACCCCGACCTCCGGCAACATACAATATGACATAATTATAAGCACCCATAAATACATGAAATGTGTTCCCTACTTGTCCCCTTGGCAAAACCCATGTGTGCTCATTTTTAATTTATATACAATACCAACAAAAGTAAGTCGTCTAATGGACCCCACGCCCCAAATCAGAACCCCCACACCCCCCCCCCATCCACCACTTTATGGTTTGCTACTCTTTTATAACTGTTTTATTACTTCTTTAAATTAATGAATGAGTTTCTATTTTCCACTTGATGATCAATTCATTCGGTTAAATGACATTGGATACAGTTGTCCGTCACAAAATGCATATCATGATCCGAAATCAGTGTTTGTACTGAGCACTGGGTTCTGAGTAGAGGTTTATAACCGCGTGATTGCAAAAATGCAAGTTACACATTGGTCTATATCGTTTTATTACTCGTTTGAGTATAACTAAAGGCCAAGCTAACACCTCTTCTCTCTCTCTCTCTCTCTCTCTCTCTCTCTCTCTCAATCTTAATCTTTCCAACCCAATCCCCTTTCTCTTGCCTCTCTCTCTCTCTCTCTCTCTCTCTCTCTCTCTCAATCTTAATCTTTCCAACCCAATCCCCTTTTTCTTGCCTCTCTCTCTCTCCCCCTCTCTCTCAATCTTAATCTTTCCAACCCAATCCCCTTTCTCTTGCCTCTCTCTCTCTCTCTCTCTCTCTCTCTCTCTCTCAATCTTAATCTTTCCAACCCAATCCCCTTTCTCTTGCCTCTCTCTCTCTCTCTCTCTCTCTCTCTCTCTCTCTCTCAATCTTAATCTTTCCAACCCAATCCCCTTTCTCTTGCCTCTCTCTCTCTCTCTCTCTCTCTCTCTCTCTCTCAATCTTAATCTTTCCAACCCAATCCCCTTTTTCTTGCCTCTCTCTCTCTCCCCCTCTCTCTCAATCTTAATCTTTCCAACCCAATCCCCTTTCTCTTGCCTCTCTCTCTCTCTCTCTCTCTCTCTCTCTCTCTCTCAATCTTAATCTTCCTAACCCAATCCCCTTTCTCTTGCCTCTCTCTCTCTCTCTCTCTCTCTCTCTCTCTCTCAATCTTAATCTTCCTAACCCAATCCCCTTTCTCTTGCCTCTCTCTCTCTCTCTCTCTCTCTCTCTCTGTCTGTCTTCATTCCCAAATATTGTCACCTTTCTCTCGACCACTCCTCCGGGGAAGATGTAAATTCATAAGTTTGGGGAACATGCATTAGATATGATCTAAGGTGCCCCCAGGCTATCATACGAAAAACATTTTTTTTTTATCGGATTTGAGATGAGCATTTAGCGTGTTCCCAATGGACCAATGTGAATATTAACAGCAATTCTAAAATTGGATAGCTGAAAACACATGCTATTATGTAAAGAATTTATAGAAAGTGTTCCGGGACAAGATAAAGAGAATCAATCAGAAACGTTTTCATGAACTATCCAAGAACTAAAAAACACAAAATATGACAAAGGTAGCACACAAATTATGTTGTTTCATCAGAATATGCATTTTTTTTAATTTACAGTCTTTGATAAAAGGGATACTAAGAGAAGGGATGGGTGTCACTCGATTGGGCGGACCAGTAATCAATTGTCTATCAGATGTTGGACGATTTTTATACGAACCTTCATACCTATTCATAACTATTCATAACTTTTCTATTTAGGTTTTTACTCAGATTTTGTTCAGATTATAGAAAAATCAGGTTTCAAGTCTGTACACTTGTTATTATACTTAAAGATACTATGTCCCTTTTGCAGCCAACCTCAAATTCTGTAGAACTTTGCAGGAATTATGAATATGTCATAAATGTCCTATCTGTGAAATTTAAACGTTAGCAGTGTCCTCATATTCGAATTATGCAAGGAAACCCGTTTACTTGCTAGACTTCACTGTCAGACACTATTGAGTGACTGACTGGCTTTTTTTCTTCTTTGGTAATAACATACATGAAAAGAGTTGTAAAGGGTACATAAGCATTTGTCTACATCAATAACCCACTTCTTGTGATGGCCAAGATTAAACTGATTGAATCTTTGCGCAGCATAAAACGTATGACCATTTGGTACAATTGTCTGAAAATCAAGACTATTACTGTTGATCTCTATAGCCCTAAAGTCGATTTGACAACTAATAGTCGTTATTTTCCCACTTGAAGATATTTTCAAGCCCCACCATTTTTAGGGAAGTTCTAAATTAGTATTATCTTTCAAATGCAGTTGGAATTTAACTTTTTCATTTTTTGGCCTGCAAATGGGACATAGTACCTTTAAGTCATATTATGGTACGCATGACTGTATCAGAGACATGCATAACATAATTTTTCAAGAATTACATCGACCTAAGCCGAAATTGGGCGTGAAAATACCATTAAACTAATCCCTGAACACTCTCATTTGACCTTCTTACATGCATTAAATATGATCTAAGGTGCCCCCAGGCTAGCATACGAAAAACATTTTTTTTATCGGATTTGAGATGAGCTTTTAGCGTGTGCGAATTATTATGGTTCCCAATGGATCAATGTGAATAATTCTAAAACGATGCAAAGTATATTAACCCTAAAAACTGTGGGGGGGGGGGGTGGTTACAGAACGTTACGGGCATGATTTGGGTTTTTACTTTGGTTTGAATATTTTTACTTTACTTTATCTCTGATATGCATGTCTGTGTATCAACAGGGAAATGTGACAAATGACATTACTTTTGTAACTTCAGAATGTACTATCTTTAAATTATAATGATGATAATAGAACAATTCCAAGTACACTAACACGTATACATAATTTCATTAGCCTCGTGCATCTCATATTGAAATGCGCGAACATTATCCAAGCTTGATATTTATGGAAATTACAATAGCCAACAGGGTAATGAAATAATGACATGACATTATCGCTGTCTTAAAACAGAAAATCTACGGTCATTTTCACAATTAAACCTCATGTCTACTTTGGTGTCAATTCTTTTTATGGACATCGCTCCTTTTGCAAAGCTTCTACTGGCCTTTGGAACAAAGTACCATTGCATGTCAAAAACTGTCAGACTGTTAACCAATTTAAAACTTGTCTTCAGACATATTTACCCGAAATTGCTTTTTTATGATTAACTTTCTCTGTACACATTGATGTATATTTCATATATATTGTAATTTGGAGGTTTATTTTAATTTTTGTTTTGTTTAATATATAATTGTTTATCATTTTATTATGTTTGTTATAGCGCTTAGGGACTTCGATGGTAAGCGCTTTATAAGCATCGTTTGTATTCTTATTTTTGTTATTATGATGGGAATGGCAATCATAATTTATGCGAATCGTTGCCCGACATATTTATTTTTAAAAAGATCTTCAAGTTTTATCTAAAAAAAATTAAAAGCTATCATACATAACACGTGAATGTAATGGTTAATTATCGGAGTTTCTTGCAAAAACATTCGAAAATCACATTTGTCCATTTACAGGTTTTGTACTGTATTTTTTGTTACTTATCACTAACCTGTTGGCATCGTTATTTCTTTGAATGAACAGGGATAACTGCACCTCTCCATCTATTCAGGAACTCATTGGAATCTTAAAAGAGAAAAATATTCGATACACATGCTACGAACAACCAAGGTAAGTTTTATTACGATCGATCTGGGCCCCATCTTAAAAACAGTTGCGGTATTGTGCGGTTATAGAAGAAAAAAAATGTCGGGAAGGGGCTGGCTTCGTGTTCCCGGAGGGTGGGAGGGGGGGTTTGGGGGTTCAACCCCCCCTTTGGTATTTTTATGTGTGTAAACCCCCCTAAAAAAACCTAAACCCCCCCCCCCCCCCCCCCCCCTTTGGATTTTTTTTTTTTTTTTTTTTTTATTAAAAAAAAAATATATATATATATATATATATGCCCACGGCTAACCTAAAAAAGGTGACCTTACAATTGCTTCAAGTCGATCGCAGCAACTTGATATCGGTCGCAAATCTGTACATATAAAATTAGAGTTCGTAAGCTTGCGATTGATCAATCGCTATAAGTCCCTAGAACGATTTTCCGACATGGTTAGCTATAAACTATAAGGACGTAAATATCTTGATTTAGACCTAACATAATAAAGTTATCATTCTTTTGTATCGTCCAAGTATACCATTTCACCTTTTTTTTTAATAAGATACCTTCTCACGCACCAGGCAGAAAAAAAAACATGATAACAAGAGCAAATTAAAAAGACGATGAAGGTGATGAAAGGCCAGGACATTTGGGGGATTTTTAAAGTAAAATATAATCTTTTGGAGGTGAAATGAGATCTAGAAAATTTCAAAGAAAATTCTCCAGAAGACAAAGGAAGCAGAAGAAAAAGCAGGAACACACAGAGAATAAGGAGTTATCCAGGCCACCCACCCGTACCTATCCCTTTAGTTCTACCCTTTCTTTTCTAACTGTTTTCACGAGAATGAGATGTTGGTCTTACTCCAGGTTAACCAAACTGTAATACTTTAATGGAGACTGAAAAACAAATCTACAATGGGAGCCAGGCTGTCAAATATTTGTTTCTTCCGTTTTCCTTCGGAGCAACTTTCTTTGAACGTATGGAGATTGCGCGGTGATCAGCACTGGTCTTATACAGGAGTCCATACACAGATTGTTGCTTTCAAAGCCAGAACAAAATGAGTGCTGTGGGTGGATGATAAAAACTCTTTTGTGCATGAACACTTCCTTGAAGCGTTTGTTTTCTATTTGCAAACAAGCATTGGCTCTTTGTAAAAGGATTTGTAAAGAATTTGTTCTCCATTATCTCTGTCTCAAAAAGGAAATAAGATCAAACAATATTTTGCCACTCAATTAAAGGACACTCGATCTGTACTAGTCAACCTTCATCTAGAACCCGCCTGCTGAATTTTCGAATGAATTACCACAAATTAGGTCATCGTTCGATCTTTTGATAATGTATTTAATAATTAAATTTGTACGATAATTCATTTGTCTGCAGGTATAGACTCTACTTTGACATAAACACATTTCCATCAAGCATTTAGCAGAGCCTATCTCTCTCTCAGTCTCTGGTTAGTCTGCAATCACAGATTCTAGTTTGACACTTCACCACAATGCCCAAAGCCTTGAGCAGAGCCTAGGTCTATCAGTTCTGGATGAGCGGCTGAAGGTGCAGAGCCTGTTGTAGTTTCATATTCCAGACACTGTTATGTGCAGCAACTGGCAAGGGTTTGTGCTTGCAATGTATTCACCGGCGTAATAATAATAATAATAATAATAATGTCTTGTTCCCCAGGGTAGCCTCATCAGTATTCATACTGTTCTCCCTAATGTGCATCTTCACAATATTTAATCGTTGTTGTATACATTATCTTTATTTTCACTGTATACTTTTTGTCATTTTAACAGGGATGTATTGCATTTGCTCTGTATTGACGGGAACGAGTCGGACGAGTGCATTCTGCAAAAAGATGCCCTTGTTTCGCCAACAGATGTCGCTCTACCGTTAACTACAAGTTCATCATCGAGAACTCGTAACGCCATTAGCATCAGTTTTCAAGTATTAATCGTGATCTTTGTTGGTTTTACACACCGTGTCTTACACAATACGTAATATTCAGTTTCCAAGGTTACGTTTTTTGTTTAATTTTACAGAATATGCCAACCTCCAGAGTTTCAAACTGACGTTAGTCTTGACATTTTCATCAAATCAGTGATATTGTAATATGGATGTTCAGAAAAAGATTTTATAACTACAAATACAAAAATCAAAAAATTGTATCAATAAAAGTAGACCCGTTTTTCTAATGCAATGTAAAAAGAAATTTAGGAATATACTTTTTTCTTCATATTTCTAAAAATTCGCCGTAAAACAAAAATATTATCTCCCACAAGTCGCAATTATATGCTTGCTTCGTGGTCGTATGTTACCCAACCATGAGCAGTGCAAGTGAAAATTATTGTTCAAATTCACCTTTCAAAAAGGATGCACATATTGACTCCTAATATTTTTAATTATCTCTAATTTTCACTCTGACTGTAAATCGGAATACTGTTTAAATAAAAAGAACATCTGAGAATACAATATTATAAATATTTCGGTTTTCTCGTGATAGAAGAAGGATCTTCAACACAATGTTAACACGCAGCATCGTGAATTATTATTAAATTATAATTCACTAATAAAAGAATTATGTTTTGTGTTCATAAATTGGGACCAAAGGCATACGAAGTTCTATTGTTTATCTGATATAAAATTAAGATTGTTATGTATGCAAGTTTCAATAGCAGGGATCATACTTTAAGTTTTCTTGATTTTTTTTCTTTTGTAATTCACAGATACGAAAATCTTTCCCTTTAGCCAAACCATCTCAATAATTTATCCAGATTGCAATGCAAAATAACATACCAGTAAATATTTTCGCAACTAGCTATCCCGACAAATGAATATTATGATGACTTGTGTTGTCTATAAGTTGGGTTTGAGTGGTAAGTAGCATATTTAACATGGGTCAATGCTACAATAAGAGACCCTTGGGACGCATTTTGAAGGCGTCCGGTGGGCCCTTAGCAGCAGAAAATTTGTCTGTCATTGGCCCTTCCGTGCTTTATGGCATTCTTAATTCTTATATGTGTTTAATTTGATTTCAAGTGGTACCTCTATAATATTACAAAAGACATACAAACAGTTTCTGGAAACGGTCCTCGAAACGCAAAATATGATGATGATGATGATGATGATGATGATGATGGAGATGATGATGATGATGATGATGATGATGATGATGAGGATGATGATAATGGTGATGGTGATAGTGATGATGATGATGATGATGATGATGGTGATGATGACGATGATGGTGATAAATATGATGATAATGATAGTGATGATGATGATGATAATGATGATGATGATGATGATTATGATGATGATGATGATGATGATGATAATGATGTTGATTGCTTCTTGTATAGCGCCGGTGTCCACCTCTTGGACTTTTGGCACTTGCTCTTCAATGTTTCACGTACTTCGAAGCATATTTATATTATTCAAGTTTTAATTATGATAGCTCACTTCCTTTTTTTATACTCTAATTGAACATATTTTCTCAACTAGCTCGATAACAAATTTTTACCTTTTACCTCAAAGTGACTGTGAAAATATGGTTTATTCTTGATACATGTAGATAAAGTTGACACCTTTTCAGAACTTTATTAATCAATCTAAAGAATCATAAAGAGTCACTTTATGTTTCAAGAATGAGCCATATTTTAACAATCATTTCATCAACAGAGCTAATGAATAACTATTTCTTATTTATGGGCAACATTGTATTATAAGTTAGCTGGATACATAAATACCACTATGCTGAGCAATTTATTTGTTTGCTCATCATTACTATTTATATATAATATACGTGACAATAGATATCATTTCAAGTAATTAACATATATATATATATATATATATATATATATATTTATATATTTATGATTTTAGGGAATGTGCTGCGTTAAAGTAAAATGTATTTTGCACAACTTTCAGAATTTTGGTTAAAATTGAAATAATATTTGTTGTATTTTTATTAAAAGAAGAATGTATTGTAGGTTTATACGCAGTCAGGTAATTATGACTAAGATTTCTTTAAATCAATTTATGATTTTTCGAGTTGTCGGAATACTGTAATTGCTTCTTTTATATTGTGTTATCAACAACGAAATAGCGTTGCAATGATGGATTCATACAATCATGTACATCATTTTGTATTTGATATTAAAGTAGCTTATTGGAAGAAAGAGTATGAAATAATATTTCAGAGGTGTTAGTCCTTTTTCGCATTCTACATGAAGTTGTATTATATATAATATAGTTGGAGTGTCGTTTTAGTGGCTCATTCACTTGACACTAAATCTGAGGGTTTAGAGTTCGAATCCCAGCCCTGTACTAACGTCCAAGACGTTTAATCCACATTTCTCTGACCACCAATGCGAAATGGGTACCTAGCAATTGATGGGGTACTAATAATTGCAGTATATACCCCGGGTAAAAATATCATTTATATCGAATTTAATATGTAAAGCTTACCTCCCCTCCGCCTGAAAAAAGGGTGGTTTGCTTCATCTTGAAAAATGACTCTATTCATTATAATAAATTAAAGCCCCACTGTCCTACTTGTAGGTACTTGCTCCCTCTATACAGAAAACAATGCCTGAGCGGTGCCCGTGGTCCCCCATGATCCTCTTTGTCTTATTTTAATTGAGAGCTGAGTTGATGAGATAGTCAACTGTCAGTGACCACCCTGTGTTGTCTAATCCCTCCTGGCAAAACTAGTACAGACGGGCTTAAATAAAGGCCATTCTACTGACATTACTTCAGATTACTTCAGATTAGTACAAAGGGACACTACTTTAGATTTATGTATACTGCCATCTACTGCTCACAAAGTCCCAATGTGTCGACAGTTGCTCTTTCCCTCAAACCATCTCCAGGCGCAGATCCAGGATTTCTTAGGGGAGGGCCCAAAATTTGAATTCATGCGAGCCAAATATTGGTACGTAATGGTGACCAGCATTGGCGTAATAAGCAAAAAAGTATGGGGGACACACAAAAAACAATTAGCATCAACCCCCCCCCCCCCCACTCTCTTACATTCAGGCCCCGCTGAACGTTTTTCAAAGGGGGTGGGGGCAGGCTAAAGTATTTACCATCAGGTAGAGCGTAGCGTAAATTGGCATGGGGTCTAGGGGGAAAGCCCCGGCGGGGTCAAGGGGCGGAGCCACCGAAAGCTCAGGGGGTATGGGCATATTACGGTCAGATGAGCATATGTTGATACCTTATTTGTGACACTGGCAGGTCACTAGTTGGTGGCGTGGGGTCCAGGGGACGGAGCCCCTAGAAGCTCAGGGATTTTAGGCATTTTATACGGTCGGATAAGCATTAAGGGGCCTGCCTTTGGGTGGAGCCCCCGGAAGCTCAGGGTTTTAGGCATTTAATTACGGTCACATGAGCATATTTTGATACCTTATTTGTGACACTGCCAGGTCACTATTTGGCGGCATGGGGTCCAGGAGCGGAGCCCTTAGAAGCTCAGGGGTTTTAGGCATTTTATAACGGTCGGATGAACATATTTTGATATCTTATTTGTGACACTGGCAGGACATTAATTGGCGTGGGGTCCAGGGGCGGAGCCCCGGAAGCCCAGGGGTTTTAGGCATTAAATTACTGTAAGATTAGGATCCAGGGGTCCGCCTTAGGGCCCTAGGGAAGTTTTAGGCATTTAATTACGGTCAGATGAGCATATTTTGATGCTCGATGCCCCCTATAGCCCCGCCGTTCCGCGGGCTCTGATATTATGTAGACCTCTAAATAAGCAGATTTCTTGCCTGACTGTAAGTTTAGGAAATTATCTTTATCCAACAAAAGCATAAAAAAAAAAGTATATTTTGCTAAAAAGTGAGGAAAATTATGTAATTTCAACAACATTTGTAAATCAGCGGTATTTGGCGGTATTTGGGGTGGGGGCAACTGCCCCCTCCCCCCCCCCCCCCCCCCCCGTTTTACATTTTGATAGCGGGAAAATTGCAAATGATATCCCCCTTCTTTTCTTTTCTTCTCCCTCTTATTTTCCTTCCCTTTATCTCGATCGTTCCTTCTCTCTTACTTTTGTTCTGATGGGGGAGGCAAGGCCCTTTTGGCCCCCCCCCCCGATCTCCTTCTTTCCCCCTTTTATTTTCTTCTTTCTCTTCTTTCTTTCCCTTTCTCTCCAAAGGAAAATCAACTATAATGGCTACCCAGGGGAAACAAAAAAAATGGCCTTTATAGACAGGTTCTTAAACACCTAATTCTTATCCATGGGAACCAGTTTTTAGTGGCCACTGATAGGAATGTGTCTACTAAAGAGAGATGGCCGCTAAGACAGGGATGACTGTATTTTCATCATTTATAATCGCATATGTGCGCCCGGCCAAATCGAGGAGAGAGAGGAAGAGACGATCCCCGGTCTTCGATCTTCGCTTTCCAAAATACCCTAGGGTGTTTTGGAAAACGAAGACAGAAGACCGGGGACCCATGTACTATGCGTGCATGCACTTGTACGTGTGGTGTAGCCGCGGGGAGAGAGATAGAGAGAGAGAGAGAGAGAGAGAGAGAGAGAGAGAGAGAGAAAAGAGAGAAAGAGAGTGTGTGAGAGAGAGAGGGAGAGAGAGAAAGACGATCCCCGGTCTTCGCTCTTCGTTTTCCAAAATACCCCAGGGTGGGGTGGGGTGTTTTGGAAAACGAAGACCGAAGACCGGGGACCATAAACTCATGCACATCTCCATGCATGTACTATGCGTGCATGCACTTGTACCAGGCGCGCCGGAAGCAGTTTAGGATTGGTGGGGGGGGGGGGGACATTCCAAGGGGCCTATCTTCCAGGGGCATTGGCGTAATGAGCGAAAACGTTCGGGGGGGGGGGCAGAAGACAGATTTGTATCACCACCACTCTTACATGTTACATGCAGGCCCCACGGAACGATCAGGTTGTAGCGAGCGAAGCGAGTGAAGCGTAAATTGGCGTTGGGTCCAGGAGTTTTGCAGCGGCGGGGGTCAAGGGGCTCAGCCCCCGGAAGCTCATGGTTTTAGGCATTTAATTACGGTCAGATAAGCATATTTAGATACCTTATTTGTGTCACTGGCAGTTCTCTAATTGTCAGGGGTCCAGGGGGCAGAGCCCTTTGTAGCTCAGAGGTTTTTTGTATTTTATCACGGTCAGATAAGCATCCAAGGGGCCCGCCTTGGGGCCCTTGGTGTGGTCCAGGGGGCAAAGCCCCTGAAAGCTCAAAGGTTTTAGGTATTTAATTATGGTCAGATGGGCATCCAAGGGGTGGAGCCCCCGTAGGCTCAGGGGTTTTCGGCATTTTATTACGGTCAGATGAGCATATTTTGACATCTCTCTTTCTTTTTTCTCTCTTTTTCACAAAAGCCCCGTCGTTCTGCAGGCCCTGACATGAAGGTTTCTAAATAAGCATATTTTGTTGCCCGACTGTTAATTTGGGAATTAGTAATTTTCCAACAAACGCATAAAAAGGTATGATTTACAAAAATTGAGAAAAAAAACACTGGTATCGAATTAGAAATACCCCCCCCCCCCCCATCAGTACGCCAGCGTTGAGGGGCTCATTTCTTCTCACCCCTATAACAAAAAAACACACACGCCTTCCCATTCTCTCACAATATTTCTAACATCCATTGATAAATATAGGTGGCATGCAGAATGTTAAAGGGACTTGGTAACATTGTTAAGATGAGAGATAGTAGTGCTAAGGTAGTGACTTCAATGCTAGATGTACAATTAAAGATAATCTGAAAATTTGAGTGAAAACAGACTATTATTCATGGTACAAATAGGAAAAAACTGATCTGATCGATTCCTTAATTCTCCCAACTATATTATTTCAATTTAATTACATTTTAGGTGAATGGAAATCGTCACAAAGCAATAAAATGGCTCTACATTCCATGGAAAAGCGGCTGGGAAAATTCAAAAATAGTTGGGAGAAATTACTGTTAATCACTGTTAGAAGGTTTTCATACATCGACCTTTTCAAAGAAAACCATAGATTTCTTCGTGGTTTGAGAATTTGTTCAGGATTTTTTGCATGTCAGGGGGCTAGTACAGTAGAAGGAATATAATAAGTAACATTTTAGACAAAAATTGAGCAATTTTTTTTCATCAACCTTCAACAATGTTACCAAGTCACTTTAAGGAAATTTAATTCCTGTCAATTTCCTTTTCTTTGAATGGAATTTTATATGTGAATTATTTCAGGTTTTTATTATTTGTATGTTCTTTTGGGTTAAAAATACAAACCCTTTTACTCCTTAACAGCTTTTCTTTTTTTCTTTTTTTTTTTTTTTTGGGGGGGGGGGAGGGGGGAGGGGGGGGGGCGAAAACGCGTTTTACCCCGACTTTTTTGGTTGGGGGTGAGTGCCCCCCTGAACACCCCCCCCCCCCCCCCCCACCTCCGGCGCCTATGAATCCCTGTCTTAATTGGCGTCCATCTCTCTTTAGTAGACACCTTCCTATCATAAGCCACTAAAAAAATTGGTTCCCATGGATATAAATTATGTATTTAAGAACCAGTCTGCAGCAGCCACCTGTCTGTACAGCCCCCCCCCCCCCCCCCCCCCCCCTGGGTAGCCAATATAGACACCTTTTCACTGTATTTGGTTTTCCTTTGCAAAAGTTGTTATGCTTATTATTAATGTTATTATTTTTAATCATCATTATCATCATCATCTTTTGTCATTATCATTATGATTATTATCATTATGATTATTGTTATTATTATTATTATTATACTATTATTATTATCATTTTTGTTGTTGTTTTTGTCATCATCGTTTTTATCATTCTGACAGTGTTTCAGTAGTATTATAATTATTATAAACGCCGAACACACATAATACATGGGTCCCCGGTCTTCTGTCTTCGTTTTCTAAAACACCCTGGGGTATTTTGGAAAAGGAAGATCGAAGACCGGGGATCGTCTCTTCCTCTCTCTCTCTCTCTCTCTCTCTCTCTCTCTCTCTCTCTCTCTCTCTCCCCCCGCGGCTACACTACACGTACAAGTGCATGCACGCATAGTACATGGGTCCCCGGTCTTCTGTCTTCGTTTTCTAAAACACCCTGGGGTATTTTGGAAAAGGAAGACAGAAGACCGGGGATCGGGTTGAACCCCCCCCCCCCTTGGTATTTTTAATGTGTGTATTTTGGAGGAACCCCCCCCCCCCCCAAGTGTCCTCTTACCCAATGGAGTTAATGTAAATGCAACAATAGAAACCCACGTGAAAGTTGACTTGGTGTTTGGTGACCCCAAGTCAACTGACACTGAGTCAACCTTATACATACTTCATCCACGTTTGGTTTGAATTACTTTCATACTTTTCAAGTTATCGCAGTAGCAAGATATTTTCTGGTCTTTTTAAACACTATTATGACCCTGTGACCTTTATATTAACGTTTAACCTCTTACACCAAAAAGCTTATTAGTTCCTCCTTGCATGTTCGTACATACTTGATCCAAGTTCAGTTAGTATCTGTTCACTGGTTCTTGAGTTATCCCGGTAGATGAAAAGTGGGACGGACGGACAGAAAGGCAACCAGGCAACATAATGCCTCCGCCACCACTTTATCCAGGAGTTTGCAGCCCATTTCAATACATCCAATGGTGGTCGAATAAACAACGCCCCTCCAAGAGAACTAGAGCATTATAGAGCTCGACACATTTTCGGTCAAAATGATTAAGAAAATATCATACGCTGTGAGATAAAAAGTCTGTGATTTAAGAATTTTTAAAATGTTGCTCTTAAAGGTACTATGTCCCTTTTGCAGCCAACCTCAAATTCTGTAGAACTTTGCAGGAATTATGAATATGTCATAAATCTGTGAAATTTAAACGTTAGCAGTGTCCTCATATTCAAATTATGCAAGGAAACCCGTTTACTTGCTAGACTTCACTGTCAGACACTATTAAGTGACTGACTGGCCTTTTTTCTTCTTTGGTAATAACATACATGAAAAGAGTTGTAAAGGGTACATGAGCATTTGTCTACATCAATAACCCACTTCTTGCGATGGCCAAGATTAAACTGATTGAATCTTTGCGCAGCATAAAACGTATGACCATTCGGTACAATTGTCTGAAAATCAAGACTATTACTTTTGAGCTCTATAGCCCTAAAGTCGATTTGACAACTAATAGTCGTTATTTTCCCACTTGAAGATATTTTCAAGCCCCACCATTTTTAGGGAAGTTCTAAATTAGTATTATCTTTCAAATGCAGTTGGAATTCAACTTTTTCATTTTTTGGGCCTGCAAATGGGGCATAGTACCTTTAACACAATACCCAACTCTATTTTCCCAGCTTCTAAACAGCCATGATAGGTAAACCAAAATGCAATATCGGCAGAACTGCGTACTTAATAATATACACAGACCTTACTATTTGCAAGCCCCAAACTTCACTATCAAATGTATTTGGTAATAGCAAAAAACACCGTTTTATGGCTGTTACTTCATCAATGCAGAATTTATTTTTACTATTACTATTTTCATATATCATCATCATCATCATCGTCATCATCACTACCATAATTGTTGTAATTATTATTGATTTTGAGAGGGTATACAAGCAAAGAATTTGAAACTACCATCATTTTTTAATTGAATCTGTAAACAAGATTGAATTCCCTCTCTAAATTAGTCACGGAATGGTCTTTTACGACTTCAGTCCATTAATTCTGTAATAAAATATCAAGAGTAAGACGTTTTGTAATTAGGGGGTGAGAGGGGAAGAGTGTACTTATAACTTGTAAAGGGGATTAAAATAGGAGCCGGTAAAATGCGTTACCTACATTGGATAGAGATCCATTTTCAGTGAACATGACTTATAGGTTGTTCGCAGTTGGGACGCTGCTGGAATGTTAGTCAGACAGGGTTCCGTTTCATTGTACCAGCATATAATAACTCTACATGTCAATCGTTCTACGCTCTAAACGAACACTGTAACCGGATTTTTATTTGACTGCTAATGGGTAGAGATAAAAATCATGGCTATGTTTAGGTATTTATAGAGTTACCCTCAGTCCTATACAGAAATATGATTAAACTTGTGTGTTAGTATATTGTGCGAAGGACATCTATGAAGTATGAACGATAGATTACATTATATTCCACATACTAAGAATCTTGCTCTATGATTGGCCAAAAGTAAATCACGTGATGACAGATAGTTCGCCCATTATTGGGTTGGGTTAAACTTAAAGGGAAAGTCCACCCTGAAATTAAGTTAGTTTTAATAGGAGTAGAAAAATGAGAGAAACAAGTCAGTGAAAGTTTGAGCAAATTCCGATTAAAAATAAGGAAGTTAGGATTTTTGAAGTTGTGATCAATCAAACACAAATTGGCATCTCTATGACGTATCATGCGAGCTCAACTTCCATTTGCTCAGTACTAAAAAAATCTAAAATTTTCATTTTCCCTCAAGAAAAATTTCAACCATACATGCACCCTAAATATAATAATTGCAAATATGTTTCTATACTCCCCCTGCAAGGAACAAATATATATTCCGTCATCAATAACGAAGAAAACATGATTTTATGGAATATTATGCACAAAGCAAATGAAGGAGAGCTCGTATAATAAGTCACAGAGTTGCCAATTTGTATTTGATTGATCACAACTTCAATAATTCATAACTTTCTTATTTTTATTCAGAATTTGCTCAAACTTTCACTCACCTGATTTTCTTATTATTCTGCCTCTATCAAAACAAACTTATTTTGGGGGTGGACTTTCCCTTTAAACTTTTTTGGTGTGAATTTGGGCCTAGGTGTCTTTTATGTAAATGCATACACGTCCTTTTCTTTTTGTAGTTAAATTGTTTTAGATGTGGAATATAAAGCAAATAATCAACTTTTGGTTTCAGGCAATGGCAAACTATCACTTCCTCGTCGATCAGAATGTATACGCTATCTTTCCTCAGCTTCGCTTCGGAAAGATAGCTACATCCAGATCGCCTCGGAAGTGATAGTTTGTCCCATCACCTTCACCAACGGTAATTATTTGCTTACTAAAGAAATGGGTCAAGGTACAACTGAAATTCACTTGACAAGCAAGTTTATACCTACATCAGGTCAAACAGGGTTTTCCACATTAGTCCATGTCTATTTGTATTTATCATTTTTAAAATTTCTGTTTATGCGCTCTATGTTTCTTTCATACTTCTTATTTCTTATTTTTTTCTTTCATTCTTTTAAAAATGGCATTTCAATTTACATGTTCTTTGTTAATAATATGTTATATTTATGGTATTCATACAGTTGATACAGGGCCTCTTGGTAAAGCGTTGGTCACATCCCACCGTGCGTGTTTTTAGTCCGTACGGTTTTTGGGGAGGCCACGGCCGCCACGTTTTCTGAAAACGTAGGGAGGGAGTGGCAAAGGCAGGGAGGGAGTACCGGCAACGCGCGTCACACGCACTGTGTAAGTACGTGGCCCGCACGCCACGCCTGGCCGTGAACGGTTGCGTGCATCGTACGTTGCCCACGTGGTAAGTGCGTTGTACGTGCTTACAACGTGCTTACAACGTACGGTCTCCGTGCGGTTGCCACGTTATCGTACGGAGGCCGTACTTACAAGTGCTGCTCACGTACGGTGTCCTTGCTCACTCGCATGTTGTAAGTGCGTGCACGTGCGATGAACTCGGTGTTTATATAGGACGACATTCCGATGTTCTCCAGAAGTCCCAGCTGTTGCTGCCTCAAGATGCCGCCCATTCCACTGAAGAGACTATATACTGCATACATCAGTGCGAACAACGTGCGTTGTAAGTGCTTACTCGGTACGGTCCACGTAAGTTCTGCGTGCTCATTTGATAGCTGAACTGGGGAAGTGGCGAGTAAGCACGGACCACGTACTTACCACGTGCGCCTTTAAAAGACGCACGGAGTCAGTGCGTTGTGCGCTCGTTGGCAGTACCGGGCACGCACGTCACACGCACTGGGGTGAATCGGTAGCTCGAACGCAGCCCGAACGCAGCGAAAGTTCCTCGTGCACTAAAAGTGCTACGGTGTGTCTGCGTGCTTCCCAAATCCGTACGGAGGCGGTACTCAACACGTACGGATACCCAAATTTTGCCCACGTTTTTGCACGTAGACAGCACGCACTTGCAAGTACGGCGGGATGTGACCACCGCATTAAGCAGTCAATTTAACTGAATGGGCTAACCGTGTGAACAAAAAAGATTGAATGAATGAAAGGAAACTAATAAAACGATTTCAAAAAAGGAAAAGGGGGACGTGAATCTACCAGCGACTACATATATTATTACAATGGCGTATACAGTTCCTGTTTGCAGAATTATATATTAATAGGCGCCTATGAAGGTAATAAAGTTACCGGAACTGCACTATTAAAATCCGTGGTTCATTAATAAATCCAATATCATTTGGTCTATAAGTATAGACTCACCTACAAGAAAGTCTCTCAGTGTGATTAATCGCTAAGACGGACAGGGTGTTGTAAGAGAGAGAGAGAGAGAGAGAACTCCTTCATTACCAGTCACGTTTACTGTACTTAGCCATCAATTCAAGAAAGCCAAAGTTTGACACTTTTGAACTAATTATAAGACTAATTAAGTCTTCGATATGGCTGCTCCAAGACAAATGAAGGCCGTTTTTGTAGAAGAGTTTGGCGAGGCAGAAAAGATGAAAATAAAGACAGACACCCCTGTGCCCACAGTTATGGCGGGAAAGGTAAGCGGTGGTTTGCCTATGGTATTGCAGTTGATTATATTCATTTATTTTTGCTGGCATTCCAGCATTCCTTATTGTTCTCGTAAATTTGTTGGTAAATTATTACATTTAATGATAATCTTCAATAAAGGAAACATGAAATGGCGGAACGCAATGCACTACATGTTTTCGTGAGTGTTTTTTTTCGAGTAATTTTATTAACGGAGACTATAAACTATAATTCCACCGCCATCAGTATACAGCGGCCATTTTGGATCGACAATAACGACTGCCATGAAATACTTAATTTGCGCCATCGAATAATGCCTGGGTCACATTTGCCGCGGCGGTGATGTGTTCTAAACTATCTACGACCAATATCAATTATAGGGACGCCGCAGCATTCCCACGGTCACATACGATAGCGGTCATATAATGTTAGGGCCGTGTTAGGGTAGCCGCGCGGCGTATTTTGAAAACCTGCGGCTGCCCTACGGCCTTTGAAGTGATGATGGTCGCCTTAATGCCTAGGTCACACACACGCCGGGCCCCGTACGATTTTACCTACCCGGCGGCGAGCCGTGGGTTTTAGAGACCGTACGGAACTTTTCTGATTTTCATTTCTACGGCATGTGTAATCAAATAATCCTATAGTGCCGGCCGGGTGCCAACTGGTAAGCCTACGGGCTCCGTCCGATGAACAGGTGCACCCCTTGGCTTCCGGGGCCTGGCCGGGGTCCTCAAGGCGCCCTGTTGGGTTCCGTCCGGTGCACTGTACTATGTATTCTCTGACATCCGCGCCTCCATTGAGAATTGATAGGGAAAAAATCGTGAGGGGCCCGTCTGGGCACCGACCGGAGCCCGCACGGGACCCGTACGGTGGCCCACGGGTCCTTTACGGTCCTTATACGGCCTAACGGTCAGATGAAAACGCCAGGAGAATTGGGAGCAGCCGAATCAGCACCACGGCGCCTGTACGGCTGGTGAAAATGTCCCGGCGCCCGAAGGAACTGTACGGGAGCCTGCCGGACATCGGACGAAATATCCTAATGCCTGGATACATTTGCCCCGGGCGCCGTACGATAAATTGGTCTACGATTTTTCATTCGATTTTGGGGTCATCGTAGGAGGCTGCGGGCTACGATGTTACTTTGTGTTTACATTATCTACGAGCATCGTGCAATTTCTTGTATTGGCCGTCGGGGGTAAGCCGGGGCAAATCCGTACAGAGGCTGCTTGGAGATTGTACGGAAATCGTTTAATTTCAGTGCAGTAGTCGTGCAGTCTCCGCAGCCTCCGCACGGAAATCGTACAGAGCCCGTGCAGTTTCCGTGCAGAGGTTGCGCGGAGAAGGCGCGGTGACCGAGCAGCCGCCGTGCTATATTTGAGCGTTTTTTTTTGCCTCCATGCTCACCGAAAAATCGCGCGTTTGCTGCACGATCAACGCGAGGCCTCTTCGCGATGCCCGTGCGGGGATTTTGCAGTGCCACCTACGACATGTCTACGGGCTACGGCTTACGATTTTTCAAATTTGTATAACTTCTCGCGAAACAAAATCGTAAAGGCTGCGGAACCCGTACGAAAATCTCACGGCCGCCTACTGCCTCCGCACGGAGGCCGCACGAAAAAGGGGATACGGGCAGGAGACGGGCTCGGTAGACTAATCGCAGGTCAAATGTAGTCCAGGCAAAAATTGTCTGTTTTTACTCACCATGCGGGCCCCGGTGTGTATATGTAAAAGCCCCATTAGGCTGTGAGATGTATAGCGGTCGGCCGGCAATTTATTTTTCACAATTTTATGTTTGAAAATTCAGACAATGATTAAAAGTTGGTACCACGAATCGTCTTCTTTCTCTAATAATGTTATGAAACGTCAAATCTTTCGCGCTTCGCGCAGGATGGGGGAGGGGTGACTGAATTCAGACAAGGATTAAGAGTCGGGAACGGTACCACGAATCGTCTTCTTTCTCTAATAATTTAATGAAACGTCAAAACTTTCGCGCTTCGCGTGGGATGGGCAAAAATTAATATCAACAAGGATTAGAAGTATTAATTTATTGAAACGTCAAAGCTTCGTGCGGGATGGGCGAAAATGAATTGAGACAAGGATTAAGAATAATAATTTAATGAAACGCCAAGGATTCGCGCGGAAGGAGGAACTGAATTCAGACAAGGATGAAGAGTAGAGAACGGTACCACAAAACGTCTTCTTTCTCTAATTATTTAATGAAACGTGAAAGCTTCCGTGCTTTCCGCGGGAGGGGGGAACTGAATTCAGACAAGGATTAAGAGTCGAGAACGGTAGGACGTAGCGTTTTCTTTGTCCAATAATTTAATGAATCGCCAAAGCTTCCGCACTTTGTCTGGTGAAACTCGTTACCCTTTCTACTCAATTTGTATGGCATTTCAATTTTAATTTGCATCTTATAGTGACATAAGATATTCTTTTTTCAGGAGGAAAAAAATCCATTGAAATCTAATCAATGATTGTTAGTCGAATATTGCTAGAAATTTTGCACCAAGTGAGTTTAAAAATTCAATTTTTCTTCCAACTTTTGAGGGGGCGACATCCTCCTCAGACATTACCCCTGTCCGCGCTCCACTTCATATATCACTCAATTTTATTTTACTCCATAAATTCATACTCCCTTGTTAATTTAATGTCTTTCGTGTTTGTCGTACCTCAAAAATTAAAGGCGGACTGCTTGAAATTGAACCTTCGTTGAATACTTTCGGATGTACGCTTTAATAAATTACTATGCCACATTCTAAAGAAACAAATCGGTAATAAATCTAATTTTCACATAATACTTAAAAACTTACATAACCTGGTATTGGTATGAAGAATTTAGTTGTTAACTGTATATATTATCAAAGTTTCTCTAAAAAAGAAAATACATTTACAACAAATTGTTTTTTATTGATCATCTTGCTGTTAGGTGCTCGTGCGTATGTATGCAGCTGGAATTAACGAACTTGAAATTCGTTTCCGTTCCAAAGGCTGGCGGGGTTTCGTTGCCCCTGCATTCTCGGAATGGATGGAGCAGGTGTCGTCGAGTGCGTAGGTGACGATGTGACGACTTGTAAGGTACGCTAACAAGACATTTAGATTCTATATATTCATTCAAAATACCTAATAACAAACAATGAGGAACGGTATATACTTTTTGCATTAACACTGCTCATAGTAGCTTATAGTGTTGTGTTCTCATGGAGAATTCGAAACTACTAGTATTCGGGAGTTTTACCCCCCAAAAGTGTGTCGATCATCAAGAGTGCAAAACGGCAACATTATCCTAACATTAATTTATTCCTTTAAAGATAGTATGACCCTTTTGCAGCCAACGTCGAATTCTGTAGAACTTTGCAGGAATTATGAATATGTCATGGATGTCCTATCTGTGATATTTAAACGTTAGCAATGTCCTAATATTAAAATTATGCAAAGAAACCCGTTTACTTACTAGACTTCACTGTCAGACACTATTGAGTGACTGACGGGCTTTTCTTCATCTTTGGTAATAACATACAAAAACGAGCTGTAAAGGGTACATGAGCATTTGTCTACATCAATAACCCACTTCTTGTGATGGCCAAAATTGAACTAAAACGCTAAAAATAAAACGCTAGACCATTCGGTACAATGGTCTGAAAATCAAGACTATTACTTATTGGCTCTATAGCTCCTAAGTCGATTTGACAAATAATAGTCGTTATTTTCCCCCTTGAAGACATTTTCAAGCCCCACCTTATTTAGGGAAGTTCTTAATCAGTATTATCTTTCAAATGCCGTTTGAATTTAACCTTTTCTTTTTTTGGCCTGCAAATGGGACATAGTACCTTTAAGGCTGCTTTAAATGCGGTGTATTTCGTGACACCGTCTTGATTGAGTTCAATACTTTTCAATAATTTTTATAGCCAACCTCTTTTACTCAATACTTTTATTCCAATATCATTTCATACAATTTATATAGTGTAGGGATATAATATACTTTATTTAAAAAAATAAAAAATGATACATGAATACCTCTCATAGGTACCCTATATACAAAGCTTGGCAATCACACGTACGATGAATAGAAAGGTTTACTAATAGAGATGTCGTGGACGAGTGGATATGCCACCGGACTGTGGATCACGAGGTCTGCGGTTCCAGACCCACCGCGGCCCTAATGTCCTTTGACAAAACATTGATCTACATTTGCCACTCTCCACCCAGGTGTTAAATGTGTACCCGATATGATGCGAAAGCTTATGTGCTTAGATGAGCAAGTGTGCGCTTGTAAAAATGACGCCTGGTTGGAATGCTCCCCTGGGAGTGAAGAATGTGCATACATTGTGTGTGGGTAAGCCTGAATCCTATGGCCGGGGTAATACTATACTTATATCTGTAAAGCGCTTTGAGAGGGCCTTCAGTTCTGAAAAGCGCTATATAAGAACTAGCTTCTTATTAATTATTATATCATTATATTAAAATTTGTGGGTGTTTCTTTTCTGGGGACCTATAGTGACGAGTTCCTCCATTAACCTGAGTTAATGAAGGAAGTACAATACTTGGAGTCCATGCAGTCTGCACACTTTGAGAACCTTTTGTTTTAGAAAGTATGCATGAAATTAGTTAAGAGGTCTATTGTCATGTCTTTCTCGCCACCGTACCATGAAACATTTAATTACAGTCATTACGGACGTTTATCACAAGTAGCGATTCAGATAGTTACTGTGAAAGTACTGGTACATACGGAAGCGTTAAAGTGCCATTCTACTTGAGGACATGACGAGATATTTCATCTTGTCAAGTCGACTTAATATCCATATCATGTCGACATGTAAAGATATTTCACCTACCATGTCGACTTATCAACTTTTATTAGTCGACATGGCGAAATAAATTATCTTGCCAAGTCGACTTAACAAAAAGTTCATGTCGTCATGGCGACATAAGTTATCTTACCAAGTCGACTTCTAAAACATACATGTCGTCATGGCGACATATATATTATCTTACCAAGTCGACTACCCAAAAAGTAATGTCGACATGGCGAAATCAATTATCTTGCCAAGTCGACTTCACTAAAAGTTCATGTGGATATTATGTGGATATTAAGTCGACTTGACAAGATGTAATATCTCGTCATGTCGTCAAGTAGAATGGCACTTTAACGCTTCCGTAGGTACATGAATAAAATAATGAACTTCTTATTGTCTTCTTCAGCGTGGGGATCGTGTCTATGTGTGCCAGCCAATTACAGGCACGTACGCGGAGTACTGTTTAGCAGATGCAGACAGGGTGTATGAACTCCATGATAAGCTCAGCTTTGAGGAGGGGGCTCTATTACCAATTCCATACTTCAGTGCACTACGTGCTCTGACCAGGTAATATGATGCTGATGGAGGATGTTGTGGTGCTGGTGGTAGTGATGGTGGTTGGTGGTGTTGATGGTAGTGGTTTATCTTTTTAAAGCATTACATAGATATGGGCAGGCACGCAAAAACCGTTCAAGCTTGGGGGGGGGGGGGGGCAGGGTAGGCACAAACACTCTAAGGGCCCTACCTTTAAAGCTTATCAACACTAGTGTTGCTAGGAGGGATTAGACCACACAGCGAGGTCACTGACAGGCGGCTATCTCATCAACTCAGCTCTCAAATAACATAAGAAATAGAGGATCATGGGGGACCAACATGCACCGATTGGGGAAGTTTTCTATATAGAGGGAGCAAGTAGCTACAAGTAGGACAGTGGGGCTTTAATAGAATAAATTCGACAAATTAGACTTCGAGATAGCTGATCAATGAACATACACGTAGGCGGTGGTATATTGGAGACGCAGTCGCATTTACATGTATCTTGCTAAAACATTCTTTGATAAATTGTATGCAATATTGCTTCTGCCATTCGTGATACTGGAATAAATAGCTTGAATTTATAATACTCTTTCGTTGAAGGTATCAAGACAAAGATGGGCTTCCGCCTCGAGGCACCACATACATTGACAATACATGTAATCCAATACAGAATAGGCTTTTCTTCAGTTAATAATAGGTAGCTTGAATATTTTTCTTATGTTTATCATTCTTTATGCCCGAATAAATAATATTTAAAAAAAACAGGGTTGGCGCTACTTGAAACGCCTTGACATAAAATCCTTATTTAACGTATAACTTTGCCACCTTGGGGTATTGGTATACTCAATACCTAATATATAAAATAATATTATCTGAATTCATGCAAAATGTTATTGACTGTATACTCATTTTGTGTAAGAAGCACCTTTAAACTGGGGAAGATATTTTGAAGATTAACGTCTCTCTCTCTCTGTCTGTCTCTGTCTGTCTCTCTTTCTCTCTTTCTCACACACTCTTTTTTTTTTTTCTCTCTCTCTCTCTCTCTCTCTGGATGTCCGACTCTGACTCTCCCCCCACACACCCCCGTCTTCCGTCCCCCCGTCCGCTCTTCCTTCTCTTTCTCAATCGATTTCTCTAACGATCTGCTTTATCTCCCTCTACATTTGCCCTTTATACCAAAACCACCCCTCCTTCTCCTTCTTATTCTGATCTCTCTTCCCTTCTCTCTCTCTCTCTCTCTCTCTCTCTTTCTCTCTCACTTTCCATGTCTCGGTCTCTTCATTTCTTTCTCTCTCCCTCTCCCTCTCTCTCTCTCTCTCTCTCTCTCCCTCTCTCTCTATCTCTCTCTCTCTCTTTGATTTACAGGGCTCACTTTCAGCCTGGTGACAGTGTCTTAGTTCAGGGAGCAAGTGGAGCAGTGAGTATATCATTTTCAGAAGACTTGGAACACGATCACTGGCGTATCCATTCTACATGTATGCTTAGGCCTCCCTTCCTTCGTGTGAAGGCCCTATTAGATTAGATATTAGAGGGAAACTGTCTGTCGCTCTTTTCGCATGATTAGGAAAGACATTACCAATGGGGAGCAGCAAAGTTGAAAGGCTGACGATTTTGGTGATATGAAATGTATTATTCCCGATTCGCACACTTTCGCACGCACCGATGACCTTATAAAACAATTAAAAGGCCATGATCTTTATAAGCCCTGTGCGTTGTAACTCTGGAATATTATGTGGAAATCGGGGAAAACGGGATTTTAAATGACAAACAATCCAAATATAACCTCAATCCAGGTGCGGCCGAGCGACTTCCAAAGTGTATTAGGGGGGGGGGGGGGGGGGGGGGGGGGGGCAAAATGGGCACCTATCATCAGAAATCTCAAAGCGAAAATATATCATTTTTAGATATGGGTATATACCCCTACATTGTGATTACAATATCAGGGATGATTTCAATATTTGTTTATCTTTGTACATCATACAATAAGCATAAGCATTGTACTTTGCAGTTGGGTGTGATGTCTGAATATAAATTTAAGATTTGTGAGGTCGCAGTGCGAAAAAATACATCTTATAAAGAGGGAAAAATAATCCTGATGGGGCTATAAGCACATTCTCATAACGGAAGACTGAAATGCTTTGATAAGTAACATAATCATATCGTTTATAAATGCGAGCGAGCGTAGCGAGCGAACTCTGGGGAAAATTGCTCTTCGTCGCTTTAAATTAGGGGCACGTTTAAAATGAGAGGAAAAGGGGACACTTATCGAAAGGGATGAATTAAGACACTTATTAGAAAAGATAAGGAGCACGTGTCAAAGTACAAAGGGTAATTATCAATGGTGAAAATGAGGCCCTTCTTTCACCTGGAAACAGGCACTCACCAGGGATGAAATAGGGCACTTATAAGAATGGGAAATGGGCATTTGTTGACGAAAAAAGGGGCATCCATCAGATTTTGATAGGGGCATTTATAAGAGGTAAAAAGGGGAAAGGTCCCTTATTAGAAAGGAAAAGGGGCACGTATCATTGTTAAAAGGGAAATTACCAGAGGGGAAAAGGGGCACTTATATAGCACCTGAAAAGGGGCATTGACCGGATATGAAAAGGGGCACTTAAACTAAAGGAAAAATCGCATTTTTGAAAGAAAAGAGGCAGCGATCAAAATTTTAATAAGGGCATTTATCGGAGGTGTAAGGACGCTCTTATGAGAAGGGGGAGTAGCTATCATTAAAAAGAAAAATAGTCACATGTCAAAATAAACAGGGCACTTATCAGAGATGAAAAGGGGTAATTATGGGAAGGGGAGGGGCACTTATAAGAAGGAAAAAGAGCGTTCATTAGAAATGAAAAGGGCACGTGTCAAAATAAAAGGGGCAGTTATTAGACGTGAAGGTGAAGGGGGCACTAATCAAAAGTGAAAAGGGGAACTTCTCGTACCTGAAACGGGGCACTTATTAATAAAGGAACTTATGAGAAGGGAACAATTGACAATTGCAAAGAAAAAAGGAAAAATTGTCGAAGGAAAGGGGCACGTCTAAAAAAAAGGGGGCATCTATCAGAGGTAAAAAGGGGAGAGGCATTTTTATAATGTATCGGGGCACTTTTCGTATGACTCCGTTATAACAATACCACGAATGTCCATCCGTAATAGGTCCATGTTCGAACCCACAACTACAACATCCCATTACTCTGTCCTCATCGATTGACCTAACGATGGGTTGATGAAAGGTGGGTTTGCATTATTATTATATCCCTATCACTAACTCTAACGGTTACCATGTGCGCATGTGCAGGTTAATGAAAGAATCGTGGAGCCCATATAGTGTCTACCCATCCTCATCTGTACGGAAGACAGGTCAGTGGTTGTTGCTAGGTCAGACAAATGTGTTGACTTGCTAAATGCCTAACAACACGTAATGTATGCAAATTGCAATGTGACTACCGCTAACTCATGGATGGTTTTCATCTTCACACCAGGTTGGTTTGGCTGCAGTTCAACTTGCACGAGGACTGGGTGCTTCACGTGTCTTCGGAACAGCTGGTAGCGAGAGAGGGCGGCAGATCGTGACAGAAATGGGAGCGGAAGCCGTATTCGACTACAAGGACAAAGATTTCAAAGAAACAGTAAAGGTACAAATGCTTCAAGTTCAATATGACCTAAATATCATTTTAAAAACCCACCTAGAAATGGAATATCTTATTTTTTTCTTCTTAAATCCGGAATCCGGAATTGACAATGCAAGCAATAATCTACCATAACTGTATTATAGCTTACATGAGAAACCACCTTGCCCCCTTCTCTTTCTGACTTGATACAAACATTCCGCTTTATAAAACGTTATAACTCCATATAAATGTATATATATAGTCCTATGTAAAGCCTTGCATATAATGAATAGGCATTGAGACAGCTGTGCCTAAATAGACGAGCTGAGGAATTATCAAACATTTTATAATTTTTATTTTTCCAAAACAGGTCAGTCGTCTCATTTTCCACGTCTTAAGAATATTATTGATTTTTCAACTATCCCCTCCCAATTCATACTGCTAACATATTTATCATTTTTACCAACGTAAACACCTACATGTTTAAATGGTTCTTCTGTAAATTCAATATCATATTTTTTCGTATCTAATTCTTTCATTTTCTGTACTTTTGTTTTATTCCAATTAATCTTATTATCAATTAAACTTATTATTTTTATAATTTTGACATAATTTAACTGACAGGCAATTATCGGACCAAAGGGTGTGAACGTCATCTTAGAGACAAACGTCGACGTCAACTTCGCTTTCGACCTTGACATCATATCCAAGAACGGTCACATTGTGGTAGGTGGATTATGTTGATTCGTTTGAGAGTTATATTATACACAGGCAATTATTTGGTATTGATTGTGACAGGATATGAAAATTCATTTCGTGTCAGGTTTTAGGTTTTAAGATTATATAAGCCCTTAGTAATAACAAGAAATAAATATAAATATATATATGATAAATGTTATTGGAGAAAAAAAATGAATTAAAAAAAAATCCTCTTACTATGGCAGCACGCGTTCAGTAATGGGGGAGTCTGATTCAGTAAAAGGTATAGTATAAAAATATTTATATTTTCTATAAAAGGGTTCGAAGTCGCTGTGCTCCCTCGTTAGTTAAGTTTCTTCAGGAGGTAATCCTTTTACCCCAATGTTGGATATGATGAATAAATAGTAATTTAAATGGGTTTAAATATCTGAACATTTTAGAAACTTAAACTCTCTTTGCTAAAAAACTTTTACGCTCCCTTTACATATAAAGTGCAAGAATTTAAATGTCAACTTTAATCGTTTGTACTAAGTTCGTAACCATTGAATTGTCAACCTTAAAAAAACATCCGATTAGATGTCAGGGTTTTCGTTTACTTTACGAACCTATTGAGAAAGAAAAGTGAATAGCAAAGCATTAAAAGAAACTTGAATATTCGGTTGCTGTGCTCCCTTGCCTTGCTTTTTTTTTTACAAGGGAATAATGTCTAAGAAAGCAAGCGCGTAGCCAGGATTTCATTTTAGGGGGGCGGTAGTGAGCCCCCTCCCGCGCGAAGCGCGGAAGCTTTGAAAGAAGACGATTCGTTGTACCTTTCTCGACTCATAATCCTTGTCTGAATTCAATCCCTCCCCTCTCTCGCGCGAAGCTTTGACGTTTCATTCAATTATTAGAGAAAGAAGACGATTCGTTGTACCTCTCTCGACTCTGAATCCTTATCTGTATTCAGTCCCTCCCCTCTCTCACGCGAAGCTTTGACGTTTCATTAAATTATTAGAGAAAGAAGACGATTCGTTGTACCTTTCTCGACTCTTAATCCTTGTCTGAATTCTGTTCCCCCCCCCCCTCTCGCGCGAAGCTTTGACGTTTCATTAAATTATTAGAGAAAGAAGACGATTCGTTGTACCTTTCCCGACTCATATTTCTTAATTTGAACTCAGTTTCCCCCTTCCCGCGCGAAGCGCGGAAGCTTTGACGATTTATTGTACCGTTCTCGACTCCTTTTCCCTTTTTCTTCCTACGTCCTCTTTCTTTTTTTTCTTCTCTTTCTCTCTTTTTTTTTTTTTGGCCGGCGGTTTTTTTTTTTTTTTGGGGGGGGACGACCGCCCCCACCGCCCCCCTGGCTACGCGCCTGTAAGAAAGTACATTGATTAGGAATTAAAATGTAAAATAATCTACTACCTTGCTCTCTCGCTTGTATTGTTATCGAACGGGTTGAAATATTGCTTCATTTTCCTGCTATGCCACAATCTCCACCCGGGAATTGGTTTGGTTTGTATTTTAGTTAATAATTGAAAATGTTGTTTCTGGGGTACACTACATGTACATTACTCATCACCCACAATGTATCGAACTTTCAGTGCACATCATTTCAAATTCCATAATCATGTTTTTAAAACGTGAACTTTACATTAATTTTGCGCTTATTCTATTTCATCAGATTGTCGGCAAGCGAGGAATAACGAAATGTGATCCGCAATCTATGGTGGCAAAAGAAAGTACAGTAACTGGAAGTGCGCTGTTTTTCTGTGATACGGTAGGTCTTCTCAAGTTATTTTTAAGATGGAATGCTAATTATATGAAAATGGGAACAATCACAGAAAATCCGTACTTCTCATCATGGATTGAGTGCCACCGGGATGTTTACCAAAAGGAAGCGGTGGTCGTTTTGGAAGGGCCGGTCAGAGGGTGGGGGGGGGGGGGGGGGGGCGGGGGCGGCAGGTATTATGGTGTCCGCTAATTAGATTGGATCTTTTAAGATAAAACAATATTTTAACAATAAAAAAGTCTCGAAGATTTCATACTACAAAACAAACCTTGATCTAAACCGTGTTTATAATAAAACTGAAAACAGGGGCGGTGATTTGTTATCATTGGCATGCGCGGCCGGGAGATGGATGATTGGGCCATCGAGCATACATCTGATTTTAACTGAACTTTTCTATGATCTTTTGTACACTTTATGTAGGAAGCGAGATTGTCCTTACATGATACATTGTATCGTGGGATAGAGGAAGGATGGCTCAAACCGTACATCGGAGGTCGATTCAAACTGGATGACGTCATCGCTAGTCATCGAGATATCGAGACACGCAAGGGAGCGACTGGCAAGACTATTCTGACATTTGAATAACTGATTTGTGATATTGTAAAACTATGAAATTCACTTTCTTTTATTGTTTCGTCCATCTTTCATTTAGTGTAGTTTGAAATTTATTTTTGCCAATTTCCTTTTTATCTTACCTCTTCTTTATCTTTATTATCAATATAGAATGACCTTCATTCAATGAATTAGGATGGGAAAATGCAACGAAATGTTCATTTGCCTATCATTAAAAATTTAAAAGCTGAAAAGCAAAAGAATATAAAACAAACAAAAATCAATTATCTTCAATGAAAAAAATGAAAACTTGTATTCGACAGTACCATGTTGATAGCAATACAACTCGAGAAGAATTATTGTATACCGTGTGAGTCAAAAAAAAGTTTTCACCTAGAAAATTGCTAATTATTTTAAGAATCATCTATGTTGTATAGTACAATTTTATACATCTTATGAAAGAGTGTTTTATCCCAAATTATTTGGTACCATTTTTGTGTGGTATGTGTTCACGCCTGGATGAACAGGAGGCATTGTGCAAAAATACGGACGGACATAGGGGAAAACCATCCAAACATAAATGCGAGAGTGCAAAAATCGACTTGCGCCAAAGTGATGCCTATACAGTATGTATTATGTAAGGATTAGCGGAGTGAGAGAATGAATTGAATGTATCAAATGAAATGCATTGCATATGCTTTTTGCAGAAGCAAAGTCGCACACACACACACGCACAATTGTTCGTTGATATTTGATATGTGTGGCATGATTAATTTTTTAGGGATGTTATTTGGATCTGCAAAGACCGAATTAATACCCAAATCCCAACTGTTTAATTCAAATATCACATAAGCAACTTTGGCGCAAGTCGATTTTTGAACTCTCGCAAACAATGCCTCCTGTTCATCCAAGCGTGAACACATACCACACACAGATGATACCAAATGATTTGGGATAAACCACTCTTTCATAAGATGTATACTAATTTACTGTTCATTGATGATTTTTAAAATAATTAGCAATTTTCTAGGTGTAAATTTTTTTGGACTCAAACTTTATATTAAAAAATGTTTGAAAGGTACACTGTCTTCCGAAATTTTAGGTTAACCTCTGATCGGAACTTACTTTTTTTACAATCAACCACATTTTATATATTATCAGAATTGTGGCACTGCAATAATTTGGTATCAAACTGAAGAGTTTGCATCAGTGTTCATTTTGGGTGATTGTGAAAAATCAGTCTTGATAACAGGTGATAATATGAAATATGATATTGATATCACCATAAATGTAGATTTTTGGAAAAGAGTTGGTGTACCCTTTTGGTAATAAAAGCCACAACCAAACTCACATTCCGGTTTGTTTCTGTCTCTTATTTGATCAAGCGTGGATAATGCCTCCATTACTACCTTCGTTGGGCAACAAACAAAGAAAAGAATATAGAAGAAGTTCAAGTAGTGTTGATAATATATATGTTTAATTATTTATTCACAATCCACTACAGTTAATACATTAGGAACAATCAGACATATACAATACATGTACTTGCAGACTCCTGTGCATATAGTATACAAACTTAGTTTTAAAAGGTTTCAAAATAACCATTTCAACTGCACCAAACATATCCATCAACTCAACAGAGGTCAGTCACCATCGATAAAAACAGAGAAATCAAATCTGGTATATAATTTAACAAGGATAAAAGACAAACTGTAAGATTTTGCATTTTTCTTCCATTTTTTTGTTGGACAAATATTTTTCCATGACACATTGGCATGCAGACATAAAAAGATAATTTCATACATAACCACAAGTGAAACACGAAGAAAACTTTTCAAGAAATTAATGTAGGTTTCTAACTAACAATTCCAAATAAAAGGTTACATATTCATTTATATTCTACAAAGGAAATTAGTTTATTCATATACAATAAATTTACAAAATTTTTCATCATACATATCAATAAATTATTCCTGCCCCAAGAGTGCAGCATAGTTTAAAATCTACCGAAATAACAAGAAACCAAGATAGTGATTCTCCACATTGGTGCATTATGGCTGGGCCGGAGCAAAATGAGGACGAAATAGTTTTCGAACACACATTGTAAAAATACATTCTACATTGCTTCATTCAACAAATTAGGTCAAAGTCTCTCATGTATAGAACAGAAGAAATACATGGTGATTACCTCATCAAGTTGGCAATGTTATACAAGAAAGGTATTTTGATCATCAAATATTTATCTTTGTTCACAGTATAAAATGTGATTTGAATGTAATGTTTTGATTAAATAATGTCCGAGCTAATTAAGGTCAAACCCCGTATTTCTCACTCTCCAAAAGATATAAGCAAATTTCGGCATTAAGGTTTATACTGAAAGAAAGAAGAAACTTTTCCTTTTTTAGAAGTTCCAAGAAAGCCTACAGAGTCTAATATCTATTTGGGTAGCTCTAGAGAAAATGAAATAAGTTGAATCCCTGCTTTGTAATACCATTTTTTTTATTGTTGTTGTTACTATTGGATTAATAATAATAATAATAATAATAGGCATTTCTATAGCGCTGTCTATCTAGAAATTCTATTCCGAGGCGCATTTATTATTTCCCCGGCTTTAGCCTAGCTGCCATTACAGCGCTCCAGCATTTCAAGGAATTAATTTCTGCCAGGTACCCATTTAACATCACCTGGGTTGAGTGTGGCAAATGTAGATCAATGTCTTGCCAAAGGACATTAGTGCCGCGGCGGGTCTCGAACCGCGGACCTTGTGATCGACAGTCCAGCGACATATCCACTAGACCATGACACCTCTACATACAATAGTTGTTAAGAAAGAAAATGGAGGAAATTCATTATATTATCCATGAATAAGGTAACCACACCTTTCAATATGCAATGGCAGATAAAAAAAAATCCTACAAAAGACAATATCTGAAACGCATTTTTTCACTGATTTAGTTTCTTTAAATCAAGTTAATTTACATATTACAATTTTGTGCAGCAAGACGTATTTTACAAACACTGGCAAGGTGTACAAACAGATATTCAAAAGGTTCACTCCAGATTATCTTCTAGGGAAAATTACAATGAAATATCAATTCAGAAATCAATATCTTCACACTGTTACATGTTATATGGGGGCGATTCCAGCATAATGCAAATGACATTCTGAACAGCTTTTGATATTTTAGACAATTTTAAACAAAATTATGAGTCCTAAAGCATATTTCAGTCAATAATTCTGTTACATACGACTTTCAGTCACACACATATAGCAAATTTCGCAGTATTCCACTGAATAGTTGAAGAGAAAATTGATTGCTTTTCAAGTTATCGCGACTACAAGATATTTTCTGGTATTGTTAAACACTTCATGACCCCGTCACCATAGATCTCTTACACCCAAAAGCTAATCACTTGCATCCTTGCATGCTCGTACAAACTCGATCCAAGCTAAGTATCTGTTCACTATTTCACAAGTTATCCTGATCGATGAAAAGTGGGACGGACGGACAGAGAGACGAGCAGACAACATTCAGTGGTTGACATGATCTTGTACGGCACACTTCTTTAGAGTGCATGAGGAGCCAACTCTGCAAACAGCCCCACCCATAACAATATATAGGACCATCATTACACTACACAGATGTTCGAAAGTCAAATAAAATATCATATTTTTAGGAAATAAAGAAAAAGGAAAGCACCATAAAAGAATAGAAGATGTCTAACATGTGATTTTAAAATATAACTGGGTTTGCTGGACGAACAAGGTGGTCTCAATTCTTAAGAAAAGCACCTGATGTGTAAAAACAACCTGGTTTTCGTTGATTAGAAGAAAAAAAGACAATTACAACAGGAAATAGTGAAACAAAAATTGAACTTATGTACACTGTATGTATCTATTCCACATTGCACAAGATGTCATGTAATAGCTTACATATATTTCAATACAATATACATCAATCACCATTATACATGTACCAAAGACATGTACCAAAGACATATACCAAAGCTATCAACTGTACTAGATGCTTAAGCTGACATACAAAAGGACCTCCTCTCATCAAAAGGGCAGTTAGAATAAAATATCTAGAAGCTATTTTAAGAAGGCATGTCTTCATGAAGTTCATGCAACATAAATACAACTCGACCTGATGGATGCAAAGACCTGATGGACATAATTAAGTCAAAGGGACTGATCTACTTAACAAATATACACTGTAGATATCTTCCATTCTCACATACTACACTACACCTGGAAAAGAGCAGTCTTAACATCACCGACACATTCATGAACATAAATTACTTTTTAAAGCGTCCTTGTTTTGGTCACTGTAGTTTTCAACTCCTACTCATAAGGAATTATGAAATAAATATAATCATAATTGGATTGTAAAAGCACAGAATGACATGGAAATTTCTCTAGAATTGATGTCATAAAATTTCACTGATAAAACATGGGTTGTCATACAATACATCCCCTATACTCTCTCTCTTGACACAAGATTTCTCTTCAGAAAGCAATCCATACAAGCTTTAAATGAAAACCTTTTAGAGAGGCAGCCAAATAATCAGGGAAAGGACAAATCTTTTGTTTCCAATGACAGTATAGAGACAGCAGTAAATACAGAGTGGACCTCAAACTGTTTCAAAACAATAATAAAACTGGAATTTCATCAATTATGACCTTTGAATTTAATCAGACTCTTTTCCTATGGTGATACATACTTTCACCAAGTTAGAAGTTCATTCCTCAAATAGCTCTTGAGATATCATGATAAGAAAGAAAGTGGGACGGACGGACGGACATAGGGGAAAACCATCCTAACATAAATGCCTGTCGCACCACCTTTGGTGGGCGGAAGCATAAAGGTTTAATCTCCAAGTTAAACACATAATGTGGGGATGCATCCTGTGCAAAACATACCCTACTGATATCCCCGAAGTTTCCCTTGTACAGAAAATCGTTTTTGTTAAATGCTAGATATATTGTTCATTGCGGATGTAGTATCAAAAATAATATCGCTAGTGATATTCCAGCCGGCCCTCACCGAGCCAGCGGCCCGTTGATTGGTTGAGCACCCGTGTGCTTCGGCCAATAGGCCCTGTTCATTATTGTTCTAATTATTATTCAAATTATTTGACCGACGGTCCACCCGTAGAGTATAAAACATGCTTGCTTACAATATTTATCACCTGACGAAGTGTTGCAGCAGTGCACGAAACGTTGTGATCTTTTTAAATCCCTTGTTGACCATACATTGTGAGACGAACAAATATCACTAGCGATATTATTTCCGATACATTTTTTTTTTAGTTTGACAATATTGGTGTTGTTGCAATACAGTTGCATTTACATAATTTCATGTGGAATAAACTTAACAGTACTTGAAATAAACATTGTTAGCCTAACAAGGGTACCCATCTCTGCATATTTAAAATGCTTTTTAACAAACTGAAACATAAAATGTGACTACCCGTGACTTCGCATAGAGAGAGAGAGAGAGAGCATTATATGCCATGAGTATATTTCAATATACAAAGGATTTGGTCACTTGGCTACACTGCTAAGTTCTATTCTAACAGAGAATTGAGCTCCACGGTACCAACATTCTGTCACGCGATGAACAGCAACAAAAATGGGGTTGGTCAGCTTAAAAAATAACCACAATGAAAATCAATATTCACTTCATATACATTTGTATAGGTAACATGATCATTCCATTCAACACATAATTATATACAGAGATGCACAAGATATATATCAAGCAAGAAATATAAAATATAGTCACAAAAGCTATTATTCTCCGACATTTAAAGTACTTCAGATGTTATAATCACATCTCAAGTGAAGTCAAGGTACAGCCAAAGATAGCTACAAATTTCGACATGAACTATCCTAAATCATTAGAACGTTTCAATCTATCAAACAGAACTCAGCCTTTTTTCAGTAAATTACCCATACCATCTCAACATATTTATCATGATTTTACAGTAGAACAGAATTCATAACAATCCAAACAAATGAGGATACGGGAGTTTTTGCTAGAGTCAAGTGACCTCATTCAATTTCTTTTACAATAAAGCCTGCTTTAAAGATTCCCACAAACCTTGAAATACATGTATACATGTACCTCCATATAATGAACATAGACCATAATTTATACTCCTTAAAACAAGAAATTACAAGAAAGTCAGACACTACGACATGAAGCATGGTAACGGAAATGAGACATTTTTGCCCATCATAAAATATAGAGAAGATCTACTTCCAGGCTTTACATTTGTATTTACAGTTCTTTATGATCATGATTGTGATTGTAAGGTATCCAGTCAAGAAATATATTACAAGGAATTGATTAAAGAAAAAAAGGTGTTTAACCAGTCAATTCTTCTTTCAGCAAATGAAGTGTTGAATATGTGAGGTAAAAAAAAACAGAAAAAAAATGATACATGTGGATTCAAACCTGTGCAAAACCATGACTTCAAGTTTCAAGGAGTATTGAATATTTTTCATGTGGGAAAAAATATCGGGAGGGGGGAGGGGTGGAGTCTTCACACCCATCACATTCACACAATAAACCAATGTCTGCGTGATTGACATTCTGCCCCAATTTCAAACAATAAAGACAAAGCCTTCCCATTTTTATTATATACTTTGATCACAAAGTATGGTAAGAGAAGGTGACCTAGCTAGCACAGCCTAGCTTCATCCCATATTTCAAAAGTTAAAAAGTATAACAAAATAGTTGCATTGCAACGTTGACAATTTCAATAAATACAGTATTAAAGATGAACCGTTTTGCAAATACAATGCATGTGCGTAGGAAACAGCAGAGGAGGAAATATGATGTGATGAGAGTGTGTTTGTAACACATCAAGCGCTAACTTGGACAGTAGTTCCCTTCCACACGCTGGCTGCAGGACAGACACAAGATTTGCGTTTTTTTTTTAGTGAAGGTAAACCTCTGGGCCCTTAACCATAAAACCTTACTGAGCTAGCTGTTGACGAGCTTAGGCTATAGTACACAGTTGACAACTGGGCTTGGTATGGTTTTATGAATATGAGCCCTGGTTCCTGAATCAGGCAATGCTGATTTGGAGATGCTAGTCCACTCAAGCCTCTGTTCCTTCACCCTCTGTGCCTTTGAGTCGGAGTCTGGCGAAATCCTCAAATATCAAATCATCATCCTCGTCCTCAAGCTTCTGCTGGTTGTCACTACCACTGAAAGGTCAAAGATCAAAGGTCAAAATATATAAAAAGTTCAAATATTTCTTCATGTATAATCAGATATTATGGATATCTTCTGATGCATGTCAATTTCTTCATGCAATAGACAGGTTTTCTAACATATTGAAACAAATGTTGTTCTTGACAACCTAAAAGCTGAAAGCCGACATAGCAACAAGTAATGCATGTAGACTGGATTCAAAGTATTGTAGTTCATTCATTATTAGCAGGTTATTGGAATAAATGGTCTCTAGGTCCCGAGGGAGAAAACATCCATACAATAGTAAACCAGTCTACTGTCATCTGCAAAGAATCAGAAGGTCATTCAATCACATTCATTAGGGACTTTTAGATTTACACGACGAGAGCGTGGTGGACTGCCGCGTGTGACATTGTGTTAAGGCACTGGGCCATGCCTGGCAGTGCCTTAAAAGGACGTCACATTACCTTAAAAGGATGTCACACGTGGCAGTCCACGTTCTTGTCGTGTAAATCTAAAAGTCCCTACTGATCCCTTCAGTACAACGGCTGGCGCTTGACAATGTATTGTATAAAAAAAAAGTTTGGCCTAAATAAAGCTACATGAAGTTGTTCTTCCTTCACCATAAACAAGTATAGGTTTGTGTACATTGTTCCTATGAAGGATATTCAAAGTCAATTTTAACGATGAAATCAAAGAAAGAAACCCCAAAGCATTGCTCAGATATATGGTAGGTAACCATGGTGTTCTTTTTAAACCAGGACCTAGGTGTATATATGCTTCACATTTCATATCTTACAACATATACTGTAACTCAGCGAAAGGTATACTCGTAGTACCTTTGTTGCATCGAGTTGCCATTCCTTTAAACGTAACAAAGAGTGGGGTTTTTTCCTGATCATTTCAATTAAATTTATGCACTAATGTTCTGGAAGCCTGTCCTGAAATCTTCACCAAATCTAGCTATAAGATTTTACCCTCGAAGCTATTCAGACAAACTAACTTGTGGAAGGTTGTCAGTCTGACTGTATCTGTTGAGTTTAGCCCCCAGAACCCACCCCCTCCCCCCAAAAAAGACCTCTAAGTATGGTTGATTTCATCCCATTGAGCCCATGTACAAACTTTGTCGATAAAAAACATTATGCCTTGACATTACAAAAACGCAAACAATTAAACAAACAAATTCCGTCAGGATTGAGTGTCAGACAGTCCCTACGAATTGGGGCCAACCCCCCCCCCTTTAGCTCCATTAACCAAATATTCTTAGAAGGTAGTCAGAGCTTTCACTGTACATAACAAAAATATACAAACCAACATAATTATCTATCGGGAATGGGTGTAATACTTCCCTGAAAGATTTTAAAAACCCAAAGTGCCCTTAAACCAAGTTTTGCTACCCCCAAAATGGTCCTGATATATTGGAAAGAAAAGGCTTCTTTAATTTCATTCTGACCTTAATATCTCTGAAGTGTTTGATGTGAGTCAGTTAAAATTCACACAGTGCAATATTGGGTTTCATCATTTCTTGAGGTGCAATTTGGTGTAAAGTGATAACTTCATTAAAAAGTTTTTAGATTATAAAATTGTTGTATTGCTTTCTCAGAAGTAGCATGAACATATTAACAGGATTATGTTAACACTCCCATTGACCCACCAGTTTCACAAGACATAATAGAGGATTATGTAAGTTATTTGCGTAATTAACATATTATGAATCATAAGTTTCGACATGGCAGTCTAGCCAAGATACCTACCAAGCTCCTCTACTATATGTATGTCTTGTAAAACAGATGCAGGCACTGCAGAGTTCAATGGAAGTGCTTACATAATCCAGTCAATACTTTTGAGAAAGCACTAGAATTTTTACATTTTAAGAACTTGTTAATGAAATGATTATTTGACACCAAATTACGAAACAAAACAAAAAAAATACAACTTTATCAACAGGAACACTTGTAGAAAGTCATAGGTCACCCAATGGAAACACATGGCTTAAAATGCCAAATACATAACAACATTTCACAACATAGTATTACAGACTTGACCAAAAAATGTGTTAGGCAAACTGACACTGACAGACAGATACAAGGCAATGACAGGCAGTCACAACACTTTAGGGAAGGGGGTGGGGGTGTGGGGGAGGGCATTTACCCACAATCAGCTTAATGCATACAAATCTATGGAGAGATTTTGTTTTCCTTTCTTGATATAAATTTGGTGTAAAAATTGACATGGAGTATGACCTATTGATATGGAGAAAAAAAAGCATACCCCCCCCCCTTTTTTTTTTTAAATGTTTTTCTTCAGACTGAGCATGTTCTGTCAAGGAATCAAGAAATAAACCCCTTAACTTTAAAAATTACACATGACGACAACTGTAGGGTATTTTCTTGTTGTTTTTTTCTTTTTCAGAGGATAATGCACCATTACATCATTAACTAAAACTTACAGAAGGGCTTTACAACATTTAACAAGTTGGCCATTGATTATTAATCTCATTAGGAAAAACAATCTCTATAACATTTTACAAACCTGCTAACCTTCAGTAGCAAATAATAGCAATCTCTCAAAGGGAATTGGGAATACAGCATGTTTTCTATATGCTTTCACACAGACATTTTCTTTTAAAACTAGAGCAATTCCAAAATTCATAAAATCAGTTTGAAGCCCCTAGTTAGGCATCATTACCACCAAATATGACTGATTAGTAGCTATGAATATGAATGAAGTCTGAAATATGAATAATCAAACTAAATCTAAAAAATCATGTAACACGTAACCGTACTGTGTATCAAGGGAAAATTAAGAATGTGGAAAATATGAGTAGGTTTATTGAATGAATGTAGAAAAAGATGAAATAGGCAAAGACCAAAACATTTATCAAATCTGTGAAGATAGATCCACTGCACAGCAATCTCAAGTGATAATCTATCAGTGTAAACATGAACACACTGTAAAACTTTCAAAATTAAACTTGGATAAGTAATATTGTAAGAAATCATTCATTCATGCAAATAGTGCTAAATATGATATACATATATACAAAGGACTTTATTACATGTAGATATATGTAGAGGGTATACATGTATGTTATATGACCGTAATTTCGAGACGATAGAATGATTTATTAACATATTGAAATGTTATGCCTACTTCTTAAACAAAGGTTGTTTATGACAACCTGAAAGCTGTCCAGAGGTTTACCCAAAATATCAACAAGTAATGTATGAAGATTCAATTCCAAGTATTGTAGTTCATTCATGTCGCATTTGCAGGCCAAAAAAATGAAAAGGTTAAATTCCAACGGCATTAGAAAGATAATACTGATTTAGAACTTCCCTAAAAAAGGAGGGGCTCGAAAATGTCTTCAAGTGGGAAAATAATGACTATTAGTTGTCAAATTGACTTAGGAGCTATAGAGCCAATCAGTAATAGTCTTGATTTTCAGACCATTGTACCGAATGGTCATACGTTTTATGCTGTGAAAAGATTCAATCAGTTTAATTTTGGCCATCACAAGAAGTGGGTAATTGATGTACATGTAGACAAATGCTCATGTACCCTTTACAGCTCATTTTATATATGTTATTACCAAACAAGAAAAAAAGCCAGTCAGTCACTCAATAGTGTCTGACAGTGACGTCTAGCAAGTAAACGGGTTTCCTTGCATAATTTGAATATTAGGACACTGCTAACGTTTAAATTTCACATATAGGACATACATGAAATATTCATAATTCCTGCAAAGTTCTACAGAATTTGAGGTTGGCTGCAAAAGGGACATAATACCTTTAATACATCAATGATGTCTCTAAGCGCTTTACAGATATATCATTACCCCTGTCATTGGATTCAGGCTTGCCCCGCACACAAGGTATGCACATTCTCCACTCTCTGGGAAGCATTCCAGCCAGGCGTCATTTTACAAACGCTCACAATGCTGAGCAAACTACATTAACTTTCGCATACTACCGGGTACACCTGGGGGGAGAGTGGTAAATATAGATTAACGTCTTGCTATTAAAGGGACGTTAGTGTTGGGCTGGGATTTGAACCCTATACCTTGTGATCTGCAATTGGGTGACTTATCCACTAGACCACAACACCTCTACATATAGAGAGATGAGAGTTTAAAGTAAGATTGAGAAAAAAGAAAAATCATAAGCAAATCACTCATAAAAGGGAAGGTACTTACTACAACAAGAGAAACTTACTACGTGTACATTCAATCTTTAATAAAAATAACGGGAGGCTTTATTAAGTACGATATTGAATAGATTGGAATTATGAAGAAAATACAGAGAGTTCAGAGAAAGAAAATTAGAGATTGAAATAGTTTCAATACAATGGGAAGGTGAATTTGATCGTAAGAAATACAGTGTACGAGCATTACGCATCTTAAGCAAATGATTAACATACCTTAATACATTTAGATAATCTCTACCTTACAGACTACCACTTTTGTTAGAAAGGTTCATTTCACAGCTTCATAATATTCAAGAAAAAATCTTCCTAAATTTGAATGATATAAGATTCCAGAATGCAGAAGATGATGATCTAAAGGGTCGGTTCTCACTGTTAGCATATACCCAGGATCAACTGACATAGACTATTTTGACAAATTTGTAGTTTTAATAAAATAGTTGTTAAAAGGGAAACAACTGTAAACACTGAAAATGATTGAAAAATTATAGTACAAGAAGAAGAAGAAGAGAGAGAGAGAGAGAGAGAGAGAGAGAGAGAGAGATACTGAACATAGAATTACCTATATTTATAAATTTTTCTGCATCATTTGATTATTAAATTCATCTCCAATATTATTTCTATACAAAGATTACAAATAAATATCTCTCTTGCCATTTAAAGTATTCTTTAAATTTAAATCAAAAATCATAAAAAATGACCCAAATTGCCATTTTTTAATGCCAGAAAAGTAACCTCAGACCCACTCAGAAGTGAAAAATAAAAACCACAAAACCATGCAACTAAGTATGAAATGTATGAAATATACATTGTGTGTTTGTTTCATGCAGCATGCTCTGAAACTAAAGAGGGCGCAATATACCTGCCCTCGTTTGTAGCAGTTAGACATTGTGTTCTGGCAACGCAGTAGTTGTCAGACCGTCCATTTGGATCATTATTCCTTTAAGCACGACACAAGAGGAGGCAGGAAATGGTGGTGGGTATGGAGGAGGGGGGGGGGGGGGGGAGAAGCGGAGGGGAGGAGGGCAGGGGTGGCAAAAGAAATTAAGAAGCATTGGTGGGAAAAAATAACAGCCAAGGTTAAGGGTTAATATGACGATATACAACAGTATGAGGCACCTGCTCATATATGAAGATATTATCTAAAACATTGTGTTAAAAACATTACTATAGAAATGATGGTGATTCTAAAGTGATTAAACAAATTGTAATGGGCGACAGAAATTAATGAGAGCTATAAGGGCACACACAAAATGATTTCCAAACTTCACAAAGGAGCCCCGCTTGTGATTGCATGATTGAGAATGCACCTCTTCACCCTATTAAATAGATCCTTACTAATTTTCACTCTCTGACCTAAGCTCAATCAATTGTCTATCCATGTTAATCTGGAACGTGCTTCTCATATTTCATACATCACTTTTAAAATTTGACCCCTGGAGTCATTTCACCATATAATCTCCCCCTCCCAAATAGTTGACCCACAAATGCAACTTTTTCTACAAAATATTTCCTTTAGAATTACATCATGTATTTCTTTGTTTCTTTAGATTATTCTACATCTTAAATGATCATTCGTGTATAAAGGAAAATCTATTTCATGTCCGAATATTGTGCCATAGATACAGGGGAGGATGTTACCCCACCAAACGATTGATGATAAATGAATGTGAAAGAAGAGAGAGAGGGAGAGAGAGAAAGAAAGAAAGAGAGAGAGAGAGAAAGAAAGAGAGAGAGAAAGAAAGAAAGAGAGAAAGAAAAAGAGAGAGAGAAAGAGAGAGAAAAAGAGAAAGGAAGACAACAGGAAAGGAAGATGATCATGACAACCCACTCAATGATTTCTTTGTTTCCATTTTCATATACCGATTAATACCCGCCCCCCCCCCCCCCCCCACCCTATTAACACCAGTCCTCCCTAGCTTAGTGTTTGATCCATGCTACTCCACAGTTCAAAGGTTAGAGAATAGTTTTTTCCAGTTCCAACAAGCTGTATTTTTAAAAAAACACTGTCTAAACACTCGACCGAAACAGACTCCCTCTCAAATACCGAGCAAGATTTCATGTCCTGTATGTAAGAACACTTTTCTACTGACCTCTACGGCCGCATGTTACACAGAGGCATACCTGCCAACCTGAGACAAGAGAAATTAGGAGTAAATTTTTCTGGATGGACTACTAGGTCGCGAACCACCGAAGGATTGGGGTAGTAGCCCGTAGATTGGGGGGGGAACTGACGATCACGTTCGGGCTGCACTGTGTATATCTTCTATGAGCGCGAGCGCGGATGTTGGCGTGATCTGGTTATCAGTGCTGTGTTATGCTTTAGTCTTATACATACATACATACATATTGGTATTTATTGAGCGCCTTTACATGAACATGCTCAAGTCGCTTTACATTTCGAAATACAAACATAATAGTTATATACTCTCCAAGTGCATTACACTCTAAAAAATAAAAAAAATAAAAAATAAATAAAAAATAAATTTTTTTTTTTTTTTTTTTTTTAAAAATCGGAGTTTTGAGGCATGCATTCGGAATTCGGAGTTGGTATGAAAAATGCGGAGGAACTCCGCCTAAATCGGGGTGGTTGGCAGGTATGCAGAGGTACATGTAAGACGACCTGTCTTTGGACCAGATTTTACTCGCCACGTTGTACAATTACCACATAGCACACTTAGGAAATACAAAAAGACTATTTAGGAAGTACCGCATACCAGAGGAATATGGTTAGGATACATCTATATAGCTACATGCAGGAATCAATCTGGAATGACAACAAACATTATCATTAAATATAAACATGTGGTTTTAGTAGAAAATTATTTGTTCTAAAGTCTACTAAATATGCATTTATATATGTGTGGTGTGTGTATACAGGTATATCATTTAAAAAAAATCAATACCGGTAGATAAAAATTGGGAACTTACTTTGCATCAAAATTGATAAGATTTGTGTCAACTGGAACCTCATTTGCTGTAAAGGGAAACAAAACGAAAAAAACATTACTTTGGTTACTATGAAATATGAGTACATTCTTAGTTTAAAAATTTGTCAAGACTTGGAGACAGCATAATTTTTTAGATGATATTCAGGAATAAATGCTTTGCCTCAACAAGAATTATCAACAGACTGTATTACAATATCAATAATTTCAAATGTCGCATGAATGAGGATATACAGTGTAATAATTTTGATATATTGAAAATAAGAAATGCATAAAAGCAGACAGTCACAATAACAAGGAAATATAAGGATATCTTCCTTACAAATAATATAGGCATATTCCATTGGATCAAAATCAAAATCTCAATGGTGACGATGGGTTTGTTTTGACCCAACTGCTAAGAAAGGCTGTGAAAGAATTCTCATGGGAAAGCAACCAGAGGACTGCGCGTAATTCCTTTAAAGGAAACTAGTGCATTGACCTGGTTTCAAACCCACGATCTCATGGTTACAAGACCACTGCTCTATTACTGAGCCATCACCACTCCATGTTACCTGACAAGCCAAAGGCGGCACAAATCATTAATAATGATCTTATTAACTAATGTTGCTAACAAGTCCTCTTAACATAGCGTCAAATCAATCGCAGAGCATTTAAGGGATAATGAACTAAAATGAGTTCAAAATGGTAAAGGAGCTAGAATAACGTTGAACAACTACATCAATTTCTCAGAAGAGAAATCAATCTCGATACAATGGTAGCACATTTCTTCTTGCCTAATTTAAACACCATAATCCTGGATGGTAAAATTGTACAGGTCCCATTATACCGAGGATCTGTATATAATGTGCTAAACATAACACCCAGCAACAGCACTTTGGATATGCTTAATAACAGTTGTTTGATTGACTGCAGAGTCAGAAATTATTTTTCATTCTTCTTTAATATTACAAGGATTCTGATCTTTATATCTAGCGGGTCTATCATTCCTGGATGAAGATATGTGCAAACGTGACATCTGTATAATTGCATTGGATAGCTTGCAACTAGCTGGAAGCTACCTGGGGTGGCATGATGGCTCAGTGGTAGAGCAGTGGTCTCATGACCAGGAGGTCACAGGTTCAAAACCAAGTCAATGCGCTTGTGCATTAATCCTTGTTACCAAGTCCCTCAAAGAAGACTTAAAGCCATGGGTCCCCTGGTTGCATGTACATGCTTTCTTAGCAGTCAGGTAAAACAATCATCGATCATCACCTGGTAAGTGTAAACAACTTTCCACATATCATCTATTGACAGAGGATGCAATAATGAGGAGATTGAATTGAATTGTGCAGGGTCTAGATCAGATTCACTTGAAATACATGTAAGCCTTGGCCACACAGGGCCATGCACCTCTCTGCATCTCTGCAGTCTTAAAAGGACTTTGCAGGAAATCCCTGCATCCGATGCAAGAGGGTCAGTACATGTAAGGCCACCTAGAGCAAGCACACAACTGCATGACCCTGATATCAGACGTGAGCTCTGCATTTGGCTGTGAGTTTAGATGAACGCAGGCAAAACATGCAGCCATTGCAGTTATTTTTAGCACTGTGGTTATTGGTCGCTGCATGGTGTAGGGCATGTCAAGGCCCCGTCTTATAAAGAGTTGAGATTGATCCGATTCAAATGCAAGTTTGCAGTCTCTGATCTACATAGTTGCAATTGATATAAATAACGAATAAGTGGCAATTAATCGTAAACTGTTTATGAGACGGGCCAAAAACACACTCAGCCTGCATGGAGATCGCACCATGCACCGATGGAGAGACACAGTTCCATGTTATCAGAACCAGTGGCTTAGTGCACAGCTGACAACCAGTTCTATTATGGAGGAATTATTCCCATTTATAGCCTTCAAACTAGCACCATGAACACTAGATTTCACTCTCTATCTGTAATTTACTGCGTAAAAAGTTTATAAAATAGATTGTATTCCTAAAGTTGCCTTGAGGGATTCCTAAATGTTGCTGTGAAAGGTTGGCAGGTATGCTGTATGGTACTTACTCTCTTTGTTAGTGTTGGGGCTAGGGGCAGGAACAGGTGCTGGTTCTTCTTCAACGGGTTTAGGATGGGTCATAGTGAATGGTAGCTCCACCGATAAGTCCCTGAAAATATAGATTCAACAACAACATTTTCAAAATCCAAAGTCTTCACAGACAGAAACATTAAAATATAATATATAATATAATATTACATTCATAAAGTGCCTTTTCATTGGTTACAAAGCGCATAAACAAGAAATATTTACCGTAGAAACAAACAAAGAAAGAGAACATTATCATACTAAGCTTTATACATTAATTACAAACTTAGAGGAATTTAGAAAAGAAGTGTTTTGAGACATGCCTTGAACATTATGAGAGTAAGGCAATTCTTTAGTACAGGGGCTAAGAATGTTCAGGTTTTTAACTGAAAAAGCTCTATCAAGAGAGAGTGGTTATGACAAACTACCAAAGCCAATGATTGCACCAACATAAATACTCTTAGAACTTTCAATTGTATGTATTACAACCTAGAGCCTTTGTCGTTGTGTAAAAATAGCATGTGTCTCAATTATAAACCCCAATGACTCAAGAACTTAACCCATGTACACATTTTAAATCAAAACATTCAATCAAATAAAGTCAAACAGTAACTTAAAGTACATTCTATTCATTTTCCAATTACATAAAACGGGCCATTCTAATATAATTCCAAGTAAGCATGCAGATACTATGATGAAAAGAACTTGGTTAATGCTACGCTATACTTTGATCTGCTTAAAAGGGATCAGTCTTGATGTTATAGATTGCTGCCTTACAACATATTCTAATATTATAAATCCTGCTAG
>NW_022145597.1:4063578-4098578 GCF_000002235.5 Strongylocentrotus purpuratus
CTCGATTTCAACCACGACAACGATCATAGAGTATTGTAAACTCGCACATGCTTCCAATACATGTATGTTCATTTGAACAAAATTCATGACCCCATACCAAAACTTTGTAATACCTTTAAAGATACTATATCCCTTTTGCAGCCAACATCAAATTCTGTAGAACTTTGCTGGAATTATGAACATTTTTGTATGTCCTATTTGTGAAATTTGAATGTTAGCAGTGTCCTAATATTCAAATTATGCAAAGAAACCAGTTTACTTGCTAATCACTGTCAGACACTATTGAGTAACTGACTGGCTTTTTTCTTCTTTAGTAATAATATACATAAAATAAGCTGTAAAGGGTACATGAGCATTTTTTTACATCAATAACCCACTTCTTGTAATGGCCCAAATTAAACTGATTGAATCTTTGCGCAGCATAAAACGTACCCCCATTCGGTACGATATTGGAAAATCAGACTATTACTTACTGGCTCTATAGCTCTTAAGTTGATCCAACAACTAATAGTCATAATTATTTTCCCAGTTAAAGACATTTTCAAGCCCCCTTTTTTTAGGGAAGTTTTGAATTAGTATTATCTTTCAAATGCCATTGGAATTTAACCTTTTCTTTTTGGGGCCTGCAAATGGGACATAGTACCTTTAAGGTTTGTGACTTACTCTGTTTCCATTACAGCTACTGGGCATTTGTACTGTGCGGTTGAGAAGAGGCAGATGTCTGCGTACTGCCGGACCGACACCCTAATCTTCTTCACCGTTCGGTTTGAATTGTTGGCTATGGTGACGTTAACCTCAATGCTTTCTCCATGGTAGTACATCTAGGCAAACAGAAAAACAAATTAACACATGATTATGTTACAATTCATGTAATTTCCACACCTCTTTAACACCATTTTGATAATTTCAAAACTTCCCCCAGGTATCGTATAATTTTTAAATGACATTAATAGAGAATATACCTGAACTAAATTTCCATGCTAACATTATTTAAAATAACATGGACATGGAGGTACAGTGTCAGAGTTACCAAACATGTTACATCACTCCTGTATTATTCAAACTGTAAGTGTGAAAGGTTGATTTTTACTGGGTTAATAGTTTTTGAAGACATTAATAATAATAATAATAACAACATTACTTATAAAGCGCTTACCACCGAAGTTTCTAAGCACTATAAAGATTACAGTAATCAAGAATCCAAACAGTCAAAATTAAAAAATTAGTGATTAAGAATTTAATTTGATTTTTAAAATGTTGTTGTTGTTATTATTACTATTACTATTTTGCCGGGTAAACATTTAATGAATTTCCAGAATGGATAGTAGCCCGTAATTCTGTGCCCTACCATTATGTCCGCTCTACACTTCTCTGATCAATCCATTCTTGCTGCACCTACCCAGGCATATATGCAGTGTGTACAGCAAGACACCTTACAGTCCTTTTTTAATTTAAAAGAAATTAAAACTACGGAAATCCATGCAGGATCCACGGAAATTGATGGATGTGCGGTCTAATCTGATGCCTGGATATCATAATCAAATTGTGACTGTAGTAAAGTTTGTGCACCTCTTTGTCAAGTGTTGCCTCTAGATGAAGAGCTCCTGGGCTAACTACAAAGTCTTTCTGTGCTTCAGCTGTGGGTTGTGGGCCTGGGACATCAGGGGCATAGGTGACCTTCCTGATGGCAAGCCGAACAGAGTTCCTCTTGTGGGGTTTCTCATCCATCGTTTCTACAAGAGGCAAAGTATATTCACCAGGGGGGTGTTTCACAAAGATTCCAAGTTGAACTTATCTCTAAGTTGGACTTAAAATTTATGGAAAGCCGTTAGCATCTTTGAAAATATTTGTAGAAGTTATTTCAAAAGGCATAAATGTTAATTTAAATCATTCATATTTTCTATTATCATGGAAGATTTCATGTTCTTGATGTGGAATTTATGAAAAGTCTAAAATACTTGAATTTTTGCTTTAGAATATATTTCATTTTAAGGCTACAAATGGCTCTCCATAATATTTAAGTCCAACTTAGAGTTAAGTTTGACTTAGAATCTTTGTGAAACACCCCCTGGCGTATAAATAATCATTTTGAATCGTTGGGACTATTTAAAATCTATTATCACAACCATAGGATGAGATTTTAATCCCTTCAGGTGGCACCAAGTCGACAAACATTCACAAATACCTTGCAATGAGACAACATTTCTATCATTATGAATGTGATGAATGTTTTCGTTACTCAACCTGTAACAAACATCCTTACTTTTGATTCTAAATGTCAAGAACCAAATTTTGAATTCATGAAGAAAATTAGCTTTCCTTTGTTCAGAATGTTGTTTGCAATATAGCTACACTCTCCACAGGAAAAGTGTTGGTGAATTGTGAGATTTGTCAGTAAACTCAATAATTCTGCATTGCTATAGAAAGCGCACTCTATTTTTTCTTCTTGATGAGTGGTTAAACTGACAAATAACAATCGCATTCTACAGATATAACACTAACATGAGAGTAGATCACAACGTGCAATGTAAAAGTACACTGTTATCTGGATGTGCAAATACTAAATGTCTGATGCACCCACCATTATAACTAGTAACAACTTACACCAACCCTTGGCAGTCGTTTTCAGGGTATAGTGGTTCATACATATACTTGACGTTTTAATCAATATATGGGGCTTGGTACGAATTATCAGTCATCGCATCCGGTTGGGTGGTCGCTTTACATGACCTTTCATAAAACGAAAACGGAAGATCATATGAAGATGCACGTTGAGGACGCGACCTTCCGTCGATCTGGCGTGGGGTTTTCACAAAGTCTCGGGTAAATTGGAGCAGACCATTTGTAGAGGATAGGGGGTTTATTTCACAAACATTATCCCCGGCATCTTGTGAATAACGGGCTATATTTTCACAAAAGTTTGGGTAACATGATCACTTGACCCAACGTAATGACCCAATGATTTGAAATGAGCCAGATATTGGGGGTTTGTATCCCTGTCTTTTAAAAAGGTATGGTTTCTAGTTCTGTATCTCAAGCCAGTGCATAAGGGTAAACAGAAGGATTTATTCCTTCAAAGGTACCTGCACGGGTGTTAGCTGCAGATCCAAATCCAGTGTTGTAAATGTTATAAGATGATGACGTGGATCCTAATTTTGCCTAAGACGTAATTTTGATAATGACCGGTCATTATCAAATGCTAATGACCGGTCGTTAGTAAAATCATGTTATAAAACATTTTATAAAACAATTAAAACATGATCTTATTTAACATATCATTTTGTTCAGGCATTAGTAAAATGACCCACACAAACAATCCAAACACCCTCAGCGTGTTAGACTGTTCCAAAGGTACCTTGTGTGGGTAATTCTTACTAATGCCCTCACTGCTGTGTATTATTTGTATGCTAATTAATGCATTTAGAGAACAAAAAAGTTGTTGAATTATGAAGTAAAGTGTACTTTAAGAAAGCAGTATCATTATTACCTGCAACATAAGTTTTGAGTTCGTAATCTACACCGCATGGTTTGCCTGTATCACCTGGTGCAGGCTGCAGCGTGACCGATGAAGGAGAATTGATTGGCAGCTGTGTATGACAGGAAAGTCAACATTATTAATTGGTTAGGAACAGACAATTAATGGATTAGCCAAATGCACAATCAACTTGGTAAATGGAAGGAAAAAAAAGACATGGGAAGAAAAAAAAGACATGGGAGGAAATTCAATAGTCATTTGTAGATTTCTTTTAAACATGATTATTATTTAATTTTGCATTTTTTCTGTTCCATATATGTTTTCGTAACATTAATATAAATCAAGTAATCAAGTTCATTGTTGGTAAATTCAATTCAATTCAAATGAATGTAAATGTGCTGATCAAAGATGTAATACATTGATATTGGGTGACTGTAAAATCAGAGTCTCCAAAAACTTTGCCCTGTGGACAGAGGAGATTAACATATTCTATAGAGATCATTATCAATTGCTTGATAAGTGTATTTATATCTAAGATAGCTTGGCCGAATGGCATGAAAAGATGCATCTAGAATGCAAAATGATTAAATTATAGAAAATTAAAAATGTTATGACATAGATGTAGAACCACAAAGTACCTATACAATCTACAACTTTGATTAGGCAAAATTAAAATATGAAAAAATGTCATATAGTTATTTCAAATTACAACTTTTGAATCACAATTATTACCATCAACTATGCCTTCCACCTTGCAAATGTGTGACAATTAAAGCAATTACAACAATCCTGGAAACAATCATATAATAACAATCTTTTTATTGCTGTAAATAAAAAAAAAAAAAGAAGCTCCTGTAGACCTAAACAGAACTACAGTAATCTCCTCTCTTGGGTGTGATAACGTACTTCAAAGTAGAAGGGATACGCATTAGGGCCTAGCTTCTTGATGAGTCTCTCTTGAAGTCTGGTAAGTGGTCTCTGCTCATCGGATGGCTTAGGGTAGACCTGGACTGAAGCTAAGTACAGGTCCTTCCTGAAGGTCAGACCCAGGACATCCAGATCCTCCCGACCATAGCGGAATGCTGCTAGGACATGAGCGAAGACCTTCCTCTCCTTCAGGTAGTCTGGGTCTACTAACACAACTCCATCTGGAAGGCAAGTAAGATGACAACAATGTCACGTCTCAGCAGTGTTTCAAGACAATTAGTAACATACAGACCTGCCAACCTCTGGAGTTCAAAAACTGTATTCTTTAATCCCAAAAGTTGTATTACAGACAAAAGTTGTATTCTTAATAATAAACATGGACTGTTACGTGGATCAATGCCGCTTACAGTTCCTACATACAGGAAGAATCTTTTGTATGGATCATTGGTTGAATATTCATGATTTTGTCACGACTGGTGTGTTCAATGAACCGATGAACATCCCAAAATTGTTGATGTGAGATGCTTTGTAGGATACTTTGTAGGATACTTTACAGGACAGAATGGGGGGGGGGGGGAATTGTGTTTTTATTGAGCAAAATCGTACGGTCGTATTTGCATCTAAAAATCAAACAAAATATGACTAAATCGTACTGGTTGGCAGTTCTGAACATACTTACTCTTCTACTGATGATCATATCTATAGCATAGTCTTACTAATAGATTCTCAATGAATAGAAATTGAAAATTTTCATAAAGAAATTGCCTTTTAATAGCTGGCCTCTGTTAAAGAGGCATGTTCCCCGTATTCCAGAGGGCGTTCAAAATACGTACCCGCTGGCGGACAGTGCTAGCTGCCTATTGACACCAACAGAATACGGCTCTTACGCAGATAGCATGTTCCGAATGCCCGGACAATACCGATTATCGCATACATGTGCCGAAGTAATGCCAATCGCAGTTCGGCTCTAAGATTCGGCTGCTGTTTCGCCCACTTTCGTGACGTCGCAATCGTCAGCGAACAGCTGGCTTGGCGAAGGCAGGCCAGGCCGCGCGTACTTTGATTGACAGCTGTATGCAAATTAGAAGTCGATCTTCGGAACCAAGATTGCGATGACTAGAGCAGCGATAACTGCACTGGCGGGAACGTGCCACTTTAACATACAGGTAAAGCACTAATATAAACTTCCCCCAGATTTTGTCGATGTGTTTTTGGCCGTGCATGTATTATTTTTTTAAACCAATGCAAAACACATGCACAAGTCCATACATGCAAGGAGATTTGAGGTAACTCATTGTACTATTTCTGAATAATCTTACAACTTACCAATTGGATCGATGTGCGTTTGATGATCGACAAAATCTCTTTTGCCAAGATATGTTGTGATCTGAAAATAAAGGAGGAGGCAAGCAATTTGAATCAGTACACTAATGAACTAAGGTCATCTTTTATTCTCTCCCCTGGCAAATAAAGGCATTGCACAAAGAATATTCCTTCTCTTCCCCCCTCCCTCTTTCTCTCTCTCTCTCTCTCTCTCTCTCTTTCTCACTGTCCCTTTCTTTTAAATTGTTTTTCAAAAGAAACTGGCTAAAATCATTCTGAATAATTAATATAAATGTACTTTTTTTAATAACAAGCTTGCTTGGCCTTGTGAATTAAAACATTTGTTGAAAAAATACTAAACTGACAAAAACAAAAACAGCTTTGTCCTTGACAAATTTTAATTCTAATTTGCTAATTACTGCCTAATTACTCATTTTCATTAAATCGATTGTGCAGAAAATTAATGAGAAAATTGACCGTGATGGCCATTTGATAATTGTTATACTTTACAAAATTTGACCTCATTAAAATATATCAATCATCCAGACATGAAAATTAAAATGAAAGGAAAGCTGATTGTATACAAGGTGCCTCTCTAAAACCATAGCTGTATGGAACTTTATTAATGTGTTTTCATTATATATTTGTTTGTAATTTGCTTGTTATACTTTGCTGATCAATGCAAACATCTAATTATCTGCATGATGAGCAATAGGACCTTCTTGTAATGTCACCATTATGTTATGCACATGCAAATGATATACAGTAGGCTTGCAAATGATTTCATTCACCTGTTACAAATAAATGTCAAATCTCAATAATCTGAATTCAAATTGCATACATTTTTTGTTGCTAGGTAAGACAAACATTATGGCTTGCCCTACTTCTTACATATATATATAATATACGCAATTTGTATTCTGACTATTGAAATACAATTATTCCTAATAGGTGAATGAAATAAATCATATCATGGGACTTAAGTAAAAATGTGGTTACATTACGAAAATGGCCCACTTAGAACTGTTTTAGTTATTTTCCTGGATTTCATTTACAAGCAATGGAGATTACCTCTAAGCACTCAGAATACATTATAAAATCTAAATTTAGGACAAGGTCATATCAGGTCAATTCTACAGATCAATCATCAAGATCAAGGTGTTCTTAATGGTAAAATCACAACAAATCGTTGCATTAGAAAGACAGAATGATTTGCAGTAAGTGGAACCAGGAAGTGTTATCTCCCCCAACCAACAATTCAGGGTTATTAATTAAGCTTAGCCCATTTTGCTCTCAAATTGAACTTTTACCAAGGTGTACAGAATTAAGATTCCAAATTAGAAAAAAAAAAACGTTTTCTTGCCAGGGTCAGGCAAATAGAAATGTATTTATATTCAAATGAGGAAACGAAAAGGCAAGACTTTAAAAATAATACTGGGTAAAAAAAAAAAATAATGGGAAAAGCAAAAAAAAAATAATGTGAAAAGCAAAAAAAAAGTTAAGTGCAGCTGAAGATACATGTACATGTACCTATGTATTTGTCTACTATTTCATAAAAAAAACTATTTCGGTTCGATAAGCGGCAGGTTATTTTTAGAACTTATTCTTTGTCATTGCTGTGCCTACACAGCCTTGACTGAAGGTTTTTTAATAATAATATGATCATGAATTCAGATCATTGTTATCATACTTCAGTGGTATGTTTGTTATGTTTGCTCAAAACTATATTCAGGATCATTGATCATTTATTATTTATTATGATTATGAATTTGCATTTCTTTCATAATTTGCTCTTAATAAGGGTCATGTAAACTACAGACAAGTATTGTGAGAGAAAGAGCAAGTGAACTGAATTTTAAAAAATTGTTTTAACTGAAAATGATTCATCAAGTTTTTCTTTCCTAAATCCATACACTGCTGCCCATAGAGTTGGAATAAACTTTTCTTTCTTCTTTTCATGAAATTATTTTGACAGTATGATTTATTCTTGATGGATAAAGTTCTATCTTCTCCTAACGTCATAGATCAATCATAGATCAATCTCGATGACTCTTAAGAATGATCCATAGAGTTCTGCAAAGATCAGAAGATATCAACTTCACCAATCAAGAATAAATCATATTGTCACAATCGTTTAAAATAAAAGAGGTTAAAGATTTTTTTTTCTTAACTTTATGAGCAACAGTGTATTGTATTTCTTAAGAGACCTGGGAAGTCTATTTTACATGATCAAAGCAAAATGAAAATTCAACCATGTCAATATGCTTAATAATACTTTTAAAACCCTTCTGGCTTGAAAATGTGAATGGGTGATAGGTCAGTGAATCTTAATCTCTGGTTACTTCCTGATATGCCTTGTAATGTAACGTAAACCTGACACTACCAGCCTTGTTTGTGGTTTCCCTTTACATGGTACCCAAGACAGTGAATGAATACCGGTGATTTGAAAGAAGAGATATCATTTTACACACCATACTTTGTAAGCTCTTTGACCCATCTTCAACAAAGAGCGTAATATTAGACAATATGGAGTAGTACAGACAAGTAGCAAGGGTACATGTACAGGTGTGTAGTTAGTCTCAATGCTTGAACAGCCCTTGGTCCCTATACTGTATATCGAGATACATCTACCGGTAGTTTGCATTATATATAGTCCAGAGCTGCCATTAACCCCCAGAACAGAAAATCAGTAATTATAAGGCTCAAAATCAGTAATTTTTGGGGAAAATCAGTAATTTCCTATGCGGCGCCATGAATCTAAACTTAAATTTTTGGTGATTTTACTCCCACAAAGTTGCTAAATATTGATTTTAAGGTCATTACAACACATAAGTTTACGATGAAAAATTGGCTTCTATTAAGAGAATACTTGATACTTTTCCATCTTTCTCATACATTTTTGTTTGTTTGGTAATCCGTAATTTTTAGACAACATTCCGTACTGCCGTAATGGTTGTTAATTTCCGTACTTATTACGGGAAATCCGTACTAGTTAGCAGCTCTGATAGTCTACATGTACATGTACATACATGTATATACACATGGGCCCGAATTCACAAAGGAGGTTTAAATTATGGTTTGAATCTTCATTTACACAATAAAATGAGCCTAAAATGAGCCTGACACAGTCAGAGGTTCAATATTACATGCGCACAAGGCAAGGTAGTACGTGTATGCTTAATTTGCGCTTATTTTAAACCATGGGTTATGTAAAATTGCCTTTAAAATGAAAATGAAGATTTAAACCATGGTTACATTTTAACCTCCTTTGTGAATTCAAGGTCATGTACAGTGCAGTTGGGTCAATATAGAGTTTGACCCTGAAAATGGCAACAAAAGGTTTTTTCAACAGTTTCTGGTAGTTTCATTTTTTCTATCAAAAATATGAAAATACAGTGAAGAAAGGCATCACCACCTAACTTGCTTCTGTACATGTATGTGTAATAGATTTCTGAAGTAAAATATTGATTGACTGCTACATGTAATCTTTCTACTGAAAGAACCCTCATTACTATTCAAGGGGGAAAAATGTACAAGGTAGATTTACATGTATAGTGCCAACCAACAGGAGTTATTAACTGAAAATTGAAAATAGCTCTCTCCCTCTCTCGCTATTTTTCTTTTTCTCTCTCTACCACCCCCCCCCCAAAAAAAAATTATATAGTCCAAAGAATACCATTGTCTACTTTGATGCTACACCTGTCATGTATTATATTATGCTTCCTATAGTTGCTATTCAATCAGGAGAAATTCTTCTTTTCAGAAACTGTACCACACTAGCAGCTATTGCTTTGTGTATTATTTGCCAACTTTTGCTACACCTGTACTTGAGTGCAATAATGCATTTGGCAAAATGTCAGACATGAGATACTTTGAGGATGTATTTTTGGAACTGAAAATGAAAGAAGGAAATAAAATAAAAGGAAGTTTGGTGTACAAATTGCAAACTTATGACAACATGTACACAAAGTAAAACCACCACTAAATGAAAATTCAATTTGTGTTTTTTAATCAACTATAGATATTTTCATTACCCTTTGGGCCTATGACATAAATTTCAAACAAATGCATTCTTGGAATGGTGGTGGTTATTTTACCTGACTGCTAAGAAAGCATTAATGCTTGTAAGTAAGCAACCAGACAGCCGACGGCTTTAGGTCCTCTCCGAGGGACCTGGTGATGAGAATTAATGCCTTACCAAAGGGCATTAGTGCATCGCCTTGGTTTCGAACCCGGGTCACCGGATTACGAGACCACTGCTCTACCGACTGAGCTATCGCGCCTCCTCTTGAAGTAAGTGGGTTCACTATACTTTGGTATGTATCTTTATGAAGTTAAGGTATCATTAGAATGACTTAAATTTCCTTGTTTCACTGCTATATCACTTCCAAAGTAAATAATGCTATCTATCTTCCCCAAACAATCCCCATAATGAAAAGACTCATAGTTACAATTATTTTCAATTATAAAACGGTAAAAAAACACCACACCGTCGTACTTGAAGAGCTCTCGGAACACTGCCCAGATTTGTGACGTCACCCAAGGACCCGAATTAGCATAAGCAGATGATGTCCCATAACAATTAACAATGCCTGCTTTGTCATCTCTTCTTCACTTATTTCTCTCACTTCACCGGGAGTGTCATAACTATTTGATCTGTTGCTTCACTCTAATTTGGACATGGTTTTATTTTGATGATAAAATGTAATGTTATAACTAATAAAGGAATCCTGTGTAGCTTTACTTTGGATTGTAAAGAAGCATCATGTACATTCTGATGCATACCCCAAGGCATACATGTGCAATGCTTCAATCGGGAATAAACACCATCCATTCTAATTATTCGGAGGGCTTTACAATGGGCTTTACAAATCAAAAATGGGGTGATATTTCAGTGGGTTTTTTCAAATTTAATTGATCATTTATCCTGGCCTGGATTTTTTTAAGCAAAGGATTTGACCTATCAGCATCAGCATCACTTCTCTTTTGAAAAAGTGTGAAATAATATGTTCATGTTTGAAATCAATCAAAATTATTATCAATAATGATTGCACTGAAAATATATAAGTTATAGGACATTCGTCTACTAAGCAGGATTGGTCCCTGATGTGACGTCATCAAAACATTGTTAATTGTTAAATTGTCTGCCGAAGCGCTCCTATATCTCAGATCCTGAGAGGTGCTTTTATTTGTCTCAATTTTTTTATTGTCCAATATGCAGTTGACCTACAACTTATACGATCGTCATCTGTATTAAAGCTTCCTGGTTTCTAGTGATACATTATTGGCCATATTTGTGATTTTTAATGAATGTCTCCATTAAATCTAGCTTCATGTACATGTATATACATCATACATGTTTATTTATATAAGGCACATGTACATGTAGATAACTTCTAATTTCTTCAGAAATAGCAACAACATACATGTACATGTACATGTGTCTGTATGCCTTCATATTTGTTTAACCTCTGCAGTCTGTGCATGCTATTAAGAATAGGAAAAACTGAACTAGGAAATAAGTTGTTATCAATGTTATTGAATGTGGAAGTAAACATGAAGATTAAGCTTTTAAAGGTACAGTATAGCTCAACTTTAAAAAAAAATCAAATCCTCTTTAATGTACATGTACATGTAATCAAAGATTTAAAAAAAGTAATATGTAGTTTATTTGTATGGGCACCCAATCTGCAAGAAATTACATGTACAAGTTTATTGCTTTTAAGTTTTACCATTGTTGTATATATTGTATGTTAAACAATACTCACAATTTTATAATTTTTTAACAGAAAATACAATAGGCTTGACAGAGGAAATTGGAAGCAAAGGATGGTCTTACCTTGCCATTAGGGCTTGATTTCTTGAATACTCTGTAAAGAAGATGAAAAGAGAAAAAAGATTGATAATGTTATTTACTGTTTGGCAATGTGTTGTCATGGTCTACATCAGGTGATACTAGCACAAACGACACAATGAGATTTACATAGTACTTTCATTAATAAATGATGATAATGATGGGATTACATTTTAATATTAGTGATAACATAACAGTGATAATAATTATAATGATTATAATAATAATAATTATAATGATAGTTATTTTCATCATCATCATCATCATCATCATCATCACCATCATCATCATCATCATTATGACCATCATCACCATCGTCATCATCATCATCATCATCATCATCATCATCATCATCATCAGAATAATCATTTAAAAACATGAGATATCTGAGGAGATCATACAAGGAAATGTATGAGAAAAAAAAAAGAGTTGTTTTCTTTTCTGATTATCAAATCACTCCAGAAACGAAGGAGGCAATTATACTGGGCAAGGTCAGTTTCTCATTTTGAAGAAGGAAAAAAAAAAAACAGGGAAAGTTGACTACAATACTTCTAGTGAAATTGTATTTTGAGAGAAGAAGCTAGATACTCTGGATTACGAGATTGTTTGACAGGTACTGTTTCCCATTCAAGAGAAGTAGGTCGTTTCATCTGCTGAGACACAGGAATGAGTTAACTTTCTGTTTCTCAACAAACGAATTATGCATATTAAATTTTATCTATCTTAAACTGCTTTAGTATTTTTCAACTCATGGATTCAAAATAGGATTCACTGTACTATTGAATGCCACTGTGAGTGATTTACAATGTACATGTACATGTATGTAAATGGAGGGGGGGGGGGGGGGGGGGGGGGGGGGGGACGTCCACAATTTTTTCAATTTTTTTTTTAAAACAAGAAATGCATTTCTGTATCTGTTTTGATTGATGTTCAAGGTTTTTCAAACCCTTTCAAAGGATTTTCTGCTACAGCAAAACAAGTATGTAATGAAAAGTCCTTTTTGTGTGTATAGGATGTTTCTGATGCTGTTTATATCCGATATATCCTCATTGATTCTACATGTGTACAGGGATACAATGCTTGTACAGTCCTGAGGGGTAACTGGAAAACAAATACATGTAGAGACAGCAGACAATCAAATATAAAGAGAAATTGAAGGCAAATATCAAAATGGGAGATGAAAAGAATAATTTTGATATGTATTTTATAATAAAAAGTTGTATATAAACCTCTGTACAAAATGTACATGAGGGATACAGTCACTCCAATTTGTGAACCCAGAACAAAAATATATACACTCTAAAAGATCAGTATCCACTTTTATCGTAATTCCTGATCAAAATGGGCAAATTGCTCCAAATGACCTATCTGCCTATGATCTTTGCCGAGGCACGTAGTCTCTCCTGATGAATATTTACTGTATATAGAATACCTAATCAGTAAGATATCATCAGCCTCGCTTGCTGTGGATGGATATGTGGCTTTCCATTTCTTTTTTACCCAATCATGCATCCTGGAATTGATCAAATTTCATGGAATATTGTGACTTTATGCTTCACAGCCTCTACACACATGTGACATAAAAATGTAATATCATTGATGAACAGAAACAGTCAAATATGGTGTGAAAGATACTATTCAATGACAATGACAAAATATTCATCTAATCAGCAAAATATTAATAAACTTGAATGCTCACAAATGCACAGAGCCAACAATGAAATAGAAATTAATTACTGTCAATATACTATTTGTATTGTCATAAAATCATTGATACTGCATTTCTAGCCTGATAAAACATCACAATAAGAAAAAGAAGAAGAACAAGAAAAAAAAGAAGAAAAAAAGAAGAAAAAAGAAGAAAAAAGAAAAAAGAAAAAAAAAAAGAAGAAAAAGAAAAAAAGAAGAAAAAAAAAGGAAAAAGAAGGAAAAAGAGTACCGGTATACAAAAAATATTCTATTTGACAAACAGGGATTCTTCTACAAATCTAATTGGTGTTTAGAGACAAAGGTCATTGCAATATAACAGGGCCATATTGAAACATTCTTTTGAAAAAAAAATGGAAATACATACAGTATTAGGTTAACATTAGGCCCATTTACACATTCAAAACACCATTTTAAAAAAATCACTGATTTTTAAAACTATCATCTACAAGTACATACTTAAATAACCCACAAAAAACCAATTAGGTTTGCAATAGTACAAATGTAGGTTCCCTGCATTCATCAGAATGGAAGTGAGGAGAGCCACTTTGAGAAAAAAATCAGTATCTTTTGGAAATACCAAAGTTTGCATTTGTACATGTACACTGTACACTGCAAAAATCTGTGAAATTTTTAAATTTCATTTTTTCCCCCTTCCTGTTTGCTAGTAGTTTCTACATGTACTATACATGTATACGACTCTAGCTTCTTCTCCTATGCAACTAATGGCGAAACACCGTAATGTGAAGAAGAAAAAAAATCAAAGATTTTTGGACGTAGTGTAAATGCAGCTATTGAACCATCTCCCCCCTCCCCCCCCCCCCCCCTCCCTGCTTCCCAGGGCTGGACTTCAAAGACTGAGTAACCAAGAAGACAAATAACCACAATGCTACCAATAATACTGTAGGGGTCAGGTTCATTGCGCATCATTATAACACTCTCCCAGGCTTCAAAACAATGCTCACATTACTCATAAGGACACTGCACACGTTTCAATCAACGTGAAGCCAACGGCTCGTCGGTCGCACAGCAAATTGACAACTGCTTGACATTGCCTCTAGAGTCTAATCAAATGCTAAGTAGCACATTATACAAGGACAGGTATGTGATAATGAAACTCAACATTGATTCAAGAACACTTGAAAACAATCATTTCATCTCTTCAATCATACTGTAAGAACTATGAAGTACTACAGTGAGAACTATGAAGTACTACAGTGTATCTCTTAGACTTGAATATATATATTCCAGTGAAATCAACATGCACTAGACACATGTGTTCAACTGTGTGTCTATGGTAAACCTGAGAATATTGGCAAGAAGGCCTACTGGGTCCTACCAATACGCCATTCCTTTCAGATATTAACACTCATATTTCAGTGGTGCATATTTATTAGAAATAATGGGCTTGTTTTGAAAGCCCAATTTCGGTACACATGAACACAGATTTTTTTTCTGACAAGGATCTGTGTACACAGTATCTTGATTTTTGCCCATAAAATTATGCATACCTGCCAACATTTCAAAATAAGAATTAGGAATTTTTAGCACGGTGTGCATGCCTTTAAAGATAAGAAATCGCAATTGCAGCGGCAGTGTAACTGGCAATATGCGGTAATATGTACCAAAAATCAAATACGAATTCCCTGCTCGGTCATGCAGCCATTCAACTCACACAAAACGTAAGCTCTCAAATTGCGGTACATGATAAAAAAAGGCTTAATTTGGCTTTAGCACCAAAAAAAAAAAAAAAATTAAAAATTAAAATATTACAAATTTTCAGGTACATGTACATGTACATCCTAAAAATCCAAAAATCCAAAAAATCCAGAAAATCAGAATATTCCGGACTATTTGGAAAGGTTGGCAGGTACGACATGTACCATAACGCTGATGCTCCAGCCCTGTAGCCCTCCAACACTTTTCTAAGCTGTAGCGCCAGCGATGAAAACTGATAACACCCTAAATCAGATTGTGCAACAACCCCAAGCAGTCTGTGGATCAGTGTAACCACGGATCTAACATCCATGGTCTAACTTACATGTACATGTAGACCAATCCCTGGAGGGAGTGAGAATGAGGTCCAATTAACTTTGACATTTGCACAATCCTGGATTCCCAGGATGAAATTGAAGTGCACAAAGATAAATTTGAATGAAAGAAAGTGTTAAGATCTTTAGATGGGGAGTCCTTTAGATAAACAAAACAATCATCCATTTGTATTACCGGTACTTTCATGAGAAGTTCTACCTTGCAGATCCACCTATTGAATTACACATTAAAACACCACTTATGACCTGGTGTCTTCCCACTCATTAGACACGAGGGAATACTTTCACCAGCCTTCCTATAACACAGGATATCCTTATGGTTGACCCTGGGATGTCTAAGGTTGAGTTTGCTATGTACAGGCAGGATGATATGCCAGTGATCAAACACAAATACTGTTTTCAATATCACTGTAAATTTGTATTTATGAAACATTAGCAGTGTACTGGGTAGTGGTAGAACCTGTAAATGCAGGTTGAACTACACAGGCACAGCGGAGCACCCCAATTACCGTGCGATCGACTCTCGTCCAGTAAACATCATTTGCATAAAATCAACAATTGTGTACCGATCGATGCGAAAAAAAGTAAACAAATTTCGAAGACAAATTCTTCATTAATGTGATGAATATCACCAATCAAAGCTACTAAATCGAGTATTTAATAAATTTGCAAGACACTCATGTGTATAAAAGGAGTTATTGATGCACAGAAAATGTGAAATTTAAGGGATAGTTTTGACGAACAAAAACGAAAAAAATGAGATACAAAATCACCGTAAAATTCACCATTTCTTTTAGAGCGAGAAAGAATTGCCTCGTATGAACAGAAAGAAAATTTAATAATCTCAATCCTTGTGAAATATCTCTTTTCATAGTTGCTTGATAGGGTCGTCTCAGAGAAAAACATACCCCAATGTCCGAATCTCATCGAACATAAATAATCCTTCGTTGTCGCAAAATTGTTTGACCAGTCCCATACATTCAAATGTGTGTCATGTCTGAACCTCGCGTGTGCGTTGGCTATACATGTCTTGCCAGCCGACTGCACACGTGCACGCTAATGGCTCAGCTGTTTCGATCTGGCATGCACTGGGCCTAAGACGCATGCGCAGTACATCGCTGAGATCGATGACGTCATGTTCAATGAGTTCGCTGACTACAACTTTTAAAAATGAAGCCCCATGAAAAAGAACGTTATAACCAAAAAAATACAGCGGAGAAGCGAAAATTTCGCCCATGTATGGATTTAACCCTAATGAATATTCATACCAAGTCTCTACTTCGTGCATTGCTTGATAGGGTCATCGCATTATAAAGTAGACGTCGTGTTTTTCGAGGGGCGAAGCTCAAAACACATTAATATCTCGAGTTTTATTCCATGGAATTTCGTATTTATTTCACTGACATAAAATTCATAATAATTTTAGTTAGTATGGAAAGTTTCATAGCGATATTGGCAGTAATAAAGGCGCAACGCGAATTTTAAGATTTGACATTCTAGCACACACATGTTCGGATTCACGCAGATGTCCGTTGGTTATTCAAATAGAACGGGCCGCTAATGATATGCAAATTGGGGTGCTCCGCTGTGCCTGTAACATGTACTACAACAGGCTTAAATTAATCCAAGGCCACCAAGCCATGTCCGTGGATGCCCTTTTGATTGGCCTCAATGCCCCTCTCATTGGCCTTGAAGATTTGTTTGTGCCCTTTCCAATTCTTCCTATTTGTGCTGTAATATACATTGTAGGAATGTGCCATATAGGAATGTGCCCTACAGAAAAGTGGCCTTGCCCTAAAATAACGAAATTTAAGGCCTGCTACAATGTCACATCGATCGATACCTTCTAATCAGCTTAATCTTTGTATATCAAGCATTTCCTTGAATTTCTCAAAACATCCTTATTCCTTTGGAAACAACAGCAAAAAATACATGTAGCTCATTAAGACAATATTAACAAATATTCCCACGGTATTTCATACTGGGCCATTTTCTTTACCAACTTATTAAAATAATTTGAGATATAGCTCAGTCGTTAGACTGGTGCCATACACCCAGTTCTGGCATGCTCCAATACAATATCTGATGTTGCTATTATTTCACAGATCCTGTATTTGTCAGATATCGTGAAATGTTAATATTGAGGGGGATACCTACAAGCTAATACTTGCTAAATACTTACAAGCATTTATGCTTCCTTAGCAGTCAGGTAAAATAACCACCACCATCATTAATTATTGAGGATCTTGTGAGGGCACTACAAGAAGCTATCTCCCAAAATGAGAGCTAATCAATATCAATATCATTATTATTATTACTATCTGTACATGTACATTGCTGTAGGGTAAATTGTGTTTATTTCTCCCTCTCTTTGGTGTCAGGTTAAACCTGCTATTCAAGATTAAGACACTTTGAGCTCATTAATTATGACGTGTAACTCTGCATATCCAAGCCTTTGTTCATTTCAACCTGTACAGTACCCACTTTAGAACAAATGCACATACGCATTTTTGTACTGCTACATGTGAGAGGAGGGACACGGCATAAGGCAATGTGGATCAGCAATTGAGTACAGTAGCACAATGGAAAGATCACATATTTCTAAAAGAAGTGGTTTATATGCGAATTACATCCATCAATCAAATGGAATTAGTAAAGAATAAGAAATGCAATTTTATTGCACCATCAAATGCCTTAAACAGGTAATGAATTAATTATTCCTCCATCCTCTCAAGTGAAGGAGAAAGAAAACAGTAGCAGAGCACCAGACTCGGTCAAACCATGGACTTACAGTACCACCAAACTGACCTTACAGTATAAGAACAGTTTTCGGCGTAGTGTACAACAACAACAAAACAATTACGTACCGGTATTCATTTATCAATATTTGTCTTCAAACACATTTTTGGGGGGAAATATTTGCAGAAGTGTGTCTTTAACTAAAATGACATTCTCTTTCACATGATAAAATTTAAGTGAAATATTGCCATCAAATTTTTGGCAAATTTGGGGCTCCCACACTTTTAGAGGGCTTAAATATAATTCAATGACAAGAAAAATCCTGAATGCAAGTTTTTGTATGAACTCCAAGACTAGTGAAGAGGATGAATCTGCTGGCTGGACCACTGCACGATCACTTGACCTGGACTGTACAGAATTTGAAGGGGACAACAAAAACTCTAGTGTCTGAGCGCTTTAAGGGCAAGATGTACACAATTTTCGGACAAAGCAACTGTTACATTGTACACATGTACATGCATACGTGCAAAAAGTACAAGTACTAATGGAGAGAGAGAGGAAGAGGGAGGGAGAGAGAGGAAGAGAGAGGGAAGAGAGGAAGAGAGAGGGAAAGAGAGGAAGAGGGAGGGAGAGAGAGGAAGAGGGAGGGAGAGAGAGAATGATCATGACCCAAATTACAGTTTTAACATTTTAATATGGAAAGGAAAGGAAAGGAGAGAGAAAGAAGAGGAGAGAGATAGAAGAGGAGAGAGATAGAAGAGAAGAGAGAAAGAAGAGGAGAGAAAGAAGAGGAGAGAAAGAAGAGGAGAGAGATAGAAGAGGAAAACATACAAATGAGATTAGAGGGAAAGATGGAGGCAGAAAGAACCCAAGAAAATAATCTGAGACAGAGCAAGAAAAGCAAGCAAGAGAAGAGGAAAATATATGTACAGTACATACAGTGTACAAGAAAAAGGGTATACAGACTTTCAGAGAGGGTAAAAATAAGGAAAGAAAAGTAAGAAATAATCAAACATAACAAGAGGGATAGAATTCTCTCGTGTTACCATACCACAAATGCCCAAATTAGCTCCTAGAAGAGGACTGAATCAAATGATGTATACTGAAAAATCTAACAAATAGAGAAGGAAGCATTAAGCAGAGTGAACATTATTCAGAATGTCAGCTTGCAATAGCACACCTGTCTACCTGGGGCCTTTTAATCTGGTCGAAATGAGATGGCAAGACAGAGCACAAAGCCAATTGACATGACGGACAGCAAGGTTTGAGAGAGGCAATTTCACATGACTAATCTAATTGGATCTGCAAGTAAAAGATTTTAAAAATTCATTGTTGTTTTTTACATGACTGTTTAGAAAGCACGAGTATACATGCTTGTACATAGCAACCAGGGGAACCGATGGCTTTAAGTCCTCTCCGAGGGACTTGGTAATGAGGACTAATGCCTTTAAAGGTACTACAGGGTATGTCCCATTTGCAGGTCAACAAAATGAAAAGGTTAAAATCCAATGGCATTTGAAAGATAATACTAATTTAGAACTTCCCTAAAAAGGTGGGCTTGAAGATGTCTTCAAGTGGGAAAATAACGATAATTAGTTGTCAATCGACTTAGGAGCTATAGAGCCAATAAGTAATAGTCTTGATTTTCAGACCATTGTACCGAATGGTCATACGTTTTATGCTGCGCAAAGATTCAATCAGTTTAATTTTGGCCATCACAAGAAGTGCGTTATTGATGTAGACAAATGCTCATGTGGGCAATTCCACGGTAACGGAATTACATTTCAGAGAAATTTGGGCTCTATTTTGATATACTGTAGACAGGTGGTTAGACCTAGGTGATTATTTATCTTTTTATTCTTTCTGTATTATGCACCTGTTAGCGAATCAAATTTAAAAAAATTATTTTTCAACATTCGGAACACCCCAGGACCAAAAGTGTGTCGGTAACGGAATTACGGCAGAAAAATCAGGTTATTTTTTACACTAACTTTGAAAAGATTTCGTCTGAAATCTGCAGCCAATTGGGGTGAAGTAATGCTAATAAAGGGAGCTTATATTATTGACTGTCCCATGGCAAGATTTTTTTTTGGTGAAGTTGTCATGGTTTATCTATGCCGAATGGTTTTATGAAAGAAGGTAGCGGTAACGGAATTACATTAATGGTAACGGAATTACGTCTTCTGAAATAAGCTTGAAAAAAGGTGATTTTGTAAACATTATTTAGGCTTAAATTGTTGTTTAATTGTTTCAGGGGTTGCAATAATTGATTTAAACTACAAAGCAATTCATATGTGCCCTTCATTTCTAAAAACTGTTGAAAAACGTGTCTTTTATATTGTTAAATAGCAAGTAAATATGACATTTCTGAGCAAATATTGTGTGTAGTGATTAAATTTATGTCAATATGTGTTATCATATACTAGTTTACAACTAATTTTAATTTGGTTTAGTTTGCAAGTAGGAACATCACACAAAGTATGACAACTACATATATTATTGCCCATTTGGCGGTAACGGAATTACACATATACAGATCACTTTTGTGACCATACATGACAAACTGGTTGTGAAGTCGCCAAGACCAATTTATAGAAACAGGTCAATAAACTCCACAGTATTCAATAGGAAACAAAGGATATTCAATTGTTTTATTGACTATTGTGAGGGCCTATTAACCTAGCAAATACCACATGCAATACATTATTTCAAAGCTTATTTTATGCAGGTTTGATCGTTCGTTCGTTCGTTCGTGCAAAGAATATCAGGAGTACATCATCTAGATAGGAAGATCCTTATTGAGCCAACAGATCGTCTCATCATCGAGCTCACGAAGTCCGAAGCGCCGTGGGGGATTTGTAGATCGGACAATCATCAATGACATGATCCATAGTTTGGATCTCTCCACAGGCGCAGTTTGGTGATGGTTCAGCTCCAATTTTATGTAGGAAATATTGTGTGCGGCCAACTCCAGTTCTGACACGGTTTAGGTTGACCCAGGCTTTTCTTGGAGGTCGCTGCCCCTTGGTTTTGCACAGGGCTTTGGGATGAACTCCTTCAGGTTGGTAGTGGACGAATTCCACTGGTCTGACCAGCGTTTTGTTATCCAAGTGGCTAAGGTGGAGGGGGGGTTCTCAGGCCGCAGCTCAGCAGCCTGTGTTGCAAAGTGTCTTCTAGGGAGACGCTGTCCTTCAAAGGCAGAGGGGGCAGGAACAAGGCATTTATCTCTGTCATGCTTTTGGGCAAGCTTAGCATACTGCGCATCTCGTCTGAGCTGAGCTGGTGGTATGCCAGATAATATTGGCAGGTTGCTGACTGGTGTTGCAGTGAGTGTTCCGCTGATTAGTCTCATAGCGTCATTGAGGACAACATCAACCTTGTGTACATGGGTGCTGTGGCTCCATGCAGGTGCAGCATACTCGGCAGTGGAGAAGGCAAGAGCTAGAGTGGAGGTGCGAAGGGTGGTGAAATTAGCTCCCCATCCGGTCCCTGCAAGCTTCTTTAGGAGAGACACTCTGGCTTGGGTCTTTTGGGCTGTGGCTTTGGCTTGCTCGTGGAAGGTGAGGCTTCGGTCAAGAGTGACACCTAGGTACTTTGGTGTTGAGACGAAGTTCAGCCTAGACCCATCTAGTGAGATATTCAGCTCTCGGTTGGCGCAGGTTTGATCAAAATCGATTGAAAATTGCAACATTACAACCTGTTCGTCGTGGATGGTTACATTTAAGCATTCAAACAATTCCAAAACACTTAAGTGATACTAATAACACTGCCTACACCCAACACAGGGATCTTGGTGTAAATTAAAACAAAACACATGAATATTTATTTATAATGATTTCAGTCCATAAAGCCAACCACCAAAATCTAAACTAATTATATAAAGAGAGCTTAATATAGCTATCATTTTGTCAACAGCGTTTCAATAATATTTCACACCAGAATTTGTAAATCATTCCCCTATCTCATATTTCTGTCGAGCCAATTTTTCAACCTGCTGAGCCAATTTTGCGACATTAATGGTAGAGCCTTAGAGGGAGTACTGGTTATCATTCTTTAAAATTAATTACAAACCTTGTCAGATGATTCCATAGTACAATTTCAATCCACAAAAGCTAGCACCCGATTCAAAACTAATTAATAAGATAACGTCATTAACAGAGTTGCAATAAAATGTCAAACCTTGTAAATCATTACGCCAATTCAATAAATTGTTATCATTCTTTAATAGTTAGTTATTATTCTTTTAAAATTAATTAAATACTTGATCAGTGTCCTTGAATTTGTTACAACATGTAACAAACTTGACCACTGTCATCATTCTTCATTCCAAACAATTATATTTTCTCTGAGCGTTAGCGATCTAGTCAAAGGCGCCCTGCCATCCCCCCCCCCCCCCCTCCCCTTGTGTTTAATACGTAGAGTATGGAAATTAACCGTCTGCAAGAGGGCTAGTCTGCTATGGTCGTAGCCATCTACATGTAACTTCTAATAAAATACATGTTTTTTGATAGATTAGACCTTCCCCTTCAACCTCCACCTTGTCATTTGTTAACGTATTTGCTCTGAGCGCTAGCGGACCTGTACAGTAAGTTACCCTGACACCTTCCCTCAGTCCCATATGTTTTACGTGTTACGAGTCGGCAAAGTAACCGTCTGCAACGGACTAGTCCGAGACTAGTCCGGTACCTGCCAAAGCCTTTTTACTTTTTATTAAATATTTTTTCGCTAGATTAGACCTTGCTTTTTCAACCTCCACCTACATATAGTCATCGGCAAAGGTATTTTGTCTGTGTGCTAGCGGACTGATTCAAAGTCACCCCTCCCCCCCCCCCCTCCAATGGCCCCATCCATATAACAAAAGTGTCCGTCTGCAAGAAGACTAGTCCACTATGGTCTTTTATAGCCATCTAATTTTTAATGAATTATCCTTTTTTTTGTTTTGGTAATTTACATGTATTGTAGACCTTGCTTTCCACCTCCACCTAGCTGTTTTTTAGGGTGTTTTCGTGGGTATTTTCTTTGAGTGCTAGCGGACATCGTCAAAGTCACCCTGCCCCCCCCCCCCCCCCCCCCCCCCCCCCCCCCCCGTTTCCCTTTACAAGTCCCATATGTATAATACGTAGAGTAGGGAAATTCACAGTCTGCAAGAGGGCTAGTGCGCTATGGTCTTAGCTTTCTAACTTCTAATGAAATTTTTCTTTCTTTTTTCGATAGATTAGATGAGATCAGTGAAGAATAAAAATCAGAAAAGGCACTGTTTAAAATCGCCATAGGTGAAATAATATGAAGTATTTCCATGCTTAAATCAAAAGGTTTCATAAGAGATGTTGGTACAATTTTAATTGCAAGTTCAGAGTGAATGAAAATAAACACATCTAAAATTCCCAGCCTAGTTTGTAGTCTTTATGCAAATTTGAAAAAAGTTTTTAAAAAACATTCATTGAATTTATTGAAGCCAGATCCTTAGTCTTTAGTTAGACAGTTAATATAATAAGCCACTACTTAAAAAAAAGGGGCAAAATCCATTAAAAATGTTGTAACACAGCATACATTATATGTACATGAGGCAGCAGGTCCATCTCTTGAAAAACGAACCACTCATTACTAATGCTGCTACCCCTTGTAATTATGTTACCAATGTAATTCCGTTACCATGTAATTCCGTTACCAGTGTTTTGATAGGAAAATAAGTAGATACTTCTGAAATTAATGTTTAGGGCTGTCAGTAGGTAGATAAAGGAAGAGAATTTGCAACTTCAAAAAAAAAAAGTAAGAAATAACTTTGTGAGTAAAACTTCTTTCAAATTTTGGTAACGGAATTACGCCATTTTAAGGGTAAAATTGAAAAATCTCTCACACAAAAACTTTTTTCATTTTTTGAAAATAATTTGCAAATCTTGATTCCTATTTGTGATGTTGTTCAATTAGGAATAAATATAGAGGAATAAGTTTTAAATACATTGCTCCACTGAATTTTAAGAAATTAAATCATGATCATGTGATTGTGGCCCCCAAAATAGCCCCAACTTCAAATAAATTTTTCAGAAAAACCGTAAAAGATATTTCAAAACGGTTTTCAGTTCCGTCACAAGTGATTTCTTGACTACATGGAAAATGTTAAATTATTGAAGTTGGATCAAATTAAGAATTTGATGATTTTCCTCTTTCCCATACGGAATTGCCCATGTACCAATTTACAGCTCATGTTATGTATGTTATTACCAAAAAAGAAGAAAAAGCCAGTCGTCACTCAATAGTGTCTGACAGTGAAGTCTAGCAAGGAAATGGGTTTCCTTGCATAATTTGAATATAAGGACACTGCTAATGTTTAAATTTCACAGATAGGACATACATGACATATTCATAATTCCTGCAAAGTTCTACAAAATTTGAGGTCGGCTGCAAAAGGGATATAGTACCTTTAATAACAAAGGGCACTAGTGCATCGACTTGGTTTTAAACCAGGACCCGGTTATGAGACCACTGCTCTACCACTGAGCCATCGCGCCTCCCAAACGAGAAAAAAAAATGAATATGAAATGACAGAAGATCCGTCAAAGGAACATGGCAACAGGAAAGTCTATAGACAAACGAACCCAAAGACAAATAGATGAAAACTCCTACTTTATTGACTTTTGTGTTTACAAGGCATTCTCAAGAGTACCCTCTAGTGGTGGTCGAGTGGGAAAGGACCATGAAGATCATGGTCCAGGGTTCAAGTCCGTGCCGGACAACTCAATTCCTTCGGCAAGACATTAATCTATATTTCTCACTTTCCGTTCCCAACCCAGGTGAAGTAAACAAGTACTGAATAGTTTTTTTTTCTTCAAAATTCTCACACAAATATCAATCTATTTTACAGTGTGAAAGGAATCTTCAAATGTACAATATGATTGAGGATTCATATGGGTTCACTTTTTGTTCATACATGTATGAAGCATGGAAAATCACAAGACATCACACAACAATGCTCATTAGGCGCGTCTTCATCATCTCGAGATTGCCAAATAGCCCGCTATTTCTGATTTGGGAAATAATCCAAGTTACAAATCGCGTCTTCATCAGCTGGAGATTCAACCTCGAAACTTGAAACTCGACCTTGAGAAATTAGCTCAAGATATTTTGCTCAGCGTTCGCGCAAAGTGTGAGTCTTCGGTTTGGTGAAGACGCACCAGACAAATAGCTGGATATTTTGCCAAATAGTGGGATATTTTGCAAACTATTCCAAGATATCTTGGGTTGATAATCCCGACCAAATATCCCGCTAATTGCAACTTCGGGCTGATGAAGACGCAAATTAGCTGGATAGTTTGCGATCGGGATAGTTCAAATAGCGGGAAATTTGGCAATCTCGAGCTAGTGAAAACAAGCCTTTTTGGGCACTGCATGATTGATTAATTTACATATTAAACACTAAACTGTCAGACACTGCAACTTTCACTTTAATAGACAGGTTAAGTCATTTTTCCCTGTCATAAAAGCTGAACACTGCTCCAATTACTAATCCATACAGCACAGTAATTGGCAATTGGCCAGCTAATAAATCTATTGAATGGTATTCATGACATGTATGAAGATGAAGAGCATTTAAAATGCGATAGAATGAGAAGCCCTGGTTTAACACGGGTAGTCCAACCTTCTCATCTGATGAATGTCATCCCTGTACTCGCACGATCCAACAAACGCAAAGTGGGGAAGGAAATTCAACGACAAATGCCCCACTTAAAACCACGCTTTTAGTGCAAATGGGATGTCAGATGCATTTCCACAAGCCCCACACCCTTGATTTGTTGTAGGGTTAAGGTATCATTTCAACACACTTATGTAGGGCTAGGTAGGTGCCTTGAATTCCTGGGAGGACCTTTAGGCTCCACTTCAAAGTACTGTTTATGCATGCATGCAGTCAAAAATGGATGGTATACATCCAACCTACATTGTACATGTCTGTTTGGGGGTAAACACATCATTTACGTCAATGTGTTATCAATGTATAATTTGGGGGCTGAATTCAGTTTAAAACCTAGCTGGATTTTCTTTGTGTGCAGTACTATTTTCATATAAATGTGCGAGAATTAATGGAATATTTTCATCATCTTCTGGACCTTCCCTCGACGACGGCCATTTACATGTATTCTAAATCCCCCCAAACAACTGCCCATTATAGAAATTGCAATTGTGCTGGGGTAATACCATGGGCCAAAAATAATTTCCCATTTCTAGGGGCATTACTTAAATTACTACATCAAATATTCATAAGTTTAATGTACACGTTAGCCTCTCTTCAGGGCTGAAGGAGATATCTATTTTGGCCCTTCAGTTCAACCCTACAAACAGGTTGATCCTTGTGGGAGAAATCTAACAAACAAGGAAGTTCTGAATGTTTGGGATTTGAGATTTCACTAAATTGATGCAAATCTCAAAATGGCAATTTCTTCAGCTGATAAAAAAGATTATTGTTTGTGTATCTGCTACCACTGACATATTTCTTGTTTATTTTGATGTCTAAAAGACTGTGGGTGGATGGTTTACCACAATCCCCTCCCCAGAAAATTAAATAGCACTTTTCAATTCAATGCTGACATGTCTGTTGACTGTCTAGAGTCCAAACCAAACAGCCACAAGGAAGTAATGTACATGTACATGTAACCTTTCCAGTTATATTGTTATCAATATCTGCCAAGATCCAGCAAAGTATTGATTCACCTAAACAAACATCACTGACATTGAACAAATTTGACAGGATAAAAGATCTGTTACATTAACTCCAAAGACATCAGAGCTGCCAAAGTGGAGAAAGAGATCAATTTGGAAGAAACTACAGTCAAACCTGCATCTACAGCGACCGCCCAAGGGAAACAAAAAATGTGCTTGTTGTAGACAGGTAATCTTTGTAGACAGATTCCTTTAGTACATGTTTCAATTAGTTTCAATGAGAAACTATTTTCAGGGGAAACAAAAAAATGTGCTTGTTGTAGACAGGTGGTCTTTGAAGACAGGTTCCTTTAGCACATGTTTCAATGAGAAACCATTTTCAAGGGAAACAACAAATGGGCTTGTTGTAGACAGGTGGTCTTTGAAGACAGGTTCCTTTGAATCCTTTAGTACATGTTTCAATGAGAAACCATTTTCAAGGGAAACAAAAAATGTGCTTGTTGTAGACAGGTGGTCACTAAAGCAGGCTTGACTGTATTTATATGTATGCATCAGTTGATAGTAAATACAAAGATAAGGCCAAATAAAAAACAAAACATGTTTGGCATCCTGCCTTATTGAAAAATAGGAAGGAGGAGGCCCCTTTTTTTTTCTTCTTCAAAATGGCCGCTCAGTACATTTTCCCTGTCAGTTGGGCTATTTTTCAAGATCAGAGGCCGCCGGCATTAGTTTTCTTTTTTCCAAATCAGAAATAGATAATTTTTGCACAGTGTTTCTTTAAAGGTAAAGACCAGTATTGGAAACGCCCCAATTTCAAAAAATGAAATGGAAGCTCTCATTACCAATCATGTGAAAGAATATGTTTTGACTAATACATGATGATAACAAATTTGCCGGGAAACTGCCTACTAATTCATATATTTGGTAAATTTGTTTCTCTCATGGACTGTGAGAGATATAGGGTAGTCCCATGTACATCTTGATTTTGTATAGTGCTTGTAACTTTACGAAGAATGGGCCAAATTTCTTATCATTTTGATGATTCCAGAACCTTGCAGATGCTAGATGCTAGATGATCAACCTTTTCTGATCGATTCCACAACGTTTCTTTCACAATGCAATCGCATGACCATAACTGGTCTTTACCTTTAATGTTTTTTTTCGCTAAAAAAAAAGAAAAAGAAAAAGAAAAAAAAAGGAGGCTGCCCCCCAAAAGGAAGCGGGCGGGGACGCTAAACATGATTTTTTTTTTTAATGGCCTATTAATGAAAATACAATGACCCTGGTGACCAATATGAGTATGATGCAATTGAAAATGATGACAATTATGATGATCTTGATATAATAATGAGAGGGAAATAAAATTAATGATGATGATGATGATGCTCTGATAGCACTCAAATGGTTTATGGTGATGGTGATGGTAATGTGATAAGCCTTACAATGGTGAGTGATACAACTGATGAGCAAGCCAGTCTGTACATGTAGATACAATCTACACAAGGGCGACATTTCTACAAAATTGTAAAAGCCACAGAGACAAAATACTAGATACATGATCTTCTCGTTTTGTAATAATTAATTCATACATGTACAAATGTACACATCATGTTATGTGTCAATAGTGCATTCCATGATAAAAAAGGTTCCACTTGAACTACGGATATTACTTTCAAAGGGGGGGGGGGGAGAAAAGCTATTCTTGCAGCACCTTCATCCCTTTGACAATGATTATAATGCTCAAAAGGGACCTCTCCACGCTTGAAAGATCAGTGGAAATTTCAAGTAATGTGTACCATGTGCTAACTACCTTACAAACTGGTCTATTGCAATGATAGTTATTTTCATTCTCGTTGGATTGATATCTTATCACTTTGACCTGTAATTTCTTTCTATACTTTCTGAGTACCCCTGCTTGTAATGTACAGGCCTACATTTGTACATTGTAAACTGTCCATGCTTAATTCAAAGTGTTATAGTATGATGTTTCCGAAGAATTCTAAATCTTGAAAGAACTTAATAGAAATTTCAACAAGACAGTATACGCGACTGTGTCTTCAAAACCCCTCTGTTTAAATTTAGTTACGATCATGGCTTGAAGAAAAAAGCCTTGAATAATTCTTGGAATATTACGATGAGAATGAAGAGCCTACATGTAGATACTCGATGTCAATTGATCTTTATGACCTTTCACCTTTCACCTACATGTATTTACCCTAAAATCCCTAAATCTAATCAGAACATCTTCCTAGTGCTAGTGCTAGCCGGAAGCGACAGTATTATGGTATCATTGAGGATAAAAAAAAAGAAACTAAATTAATTTAGCGCTGCAGCACGTCCATGGGGGGTTGCTAACCTGACGTTTATTACATTTGTATTTTGTTCTCTCTGCGATACCATAATATCTTCGCTTCTGGCTAGCATGTACATGTACATGTATGTAGCTGGATTGGCAACTTCCGTTCATAAATTTTGTACCGTTTCAAAGATTTTGAGTTTTCTCATTTCTTCAGGTCGGTGACAGCAACATGTAGTAAACCATGTTTTTTTACAATATTGAGGGATATTTTTATACCTTGAAACATCCCGAGTGCTTTAATGATGCAAGTTTTGTTCGGTTCACATTTTACTTTTCATGAACTCGAGCGTAGAGAAAACAGCACACCTACATGTATATCTAACTGCCTGCTATAAATGTACTAGGCATGGCCATCAGGCGGGTATAACAGGGTATAGATCTATTGAAATATAGGAAGTTATGCATATATCATACAAACAATGTACGCTCAGATGAAAGTTTAAAGTTCAAAAGAGCATTCAAGTTTAATTAAGCTAAAGACCAGTTATGTCATGCGATTGCATTGTGAAAGAAACATTGTGAAATCGATCAGAAAAGGTTGATCATCTAGCATACACTGCAAGGTTCTGGAATCATCAAAATGATAAGAAATTTGGCCAAGTCTTCATAAAGTTAGAATCACTGTACACAGAAAGATGTATATGGGACTACACACACGTGCGCGACACGTGCATTTGTATCTCTCAACAGGCGAGAGATATACTAATTTACCAAATAGTCCTATATTAATTAGTAGGCGGTTTCCCGTCAACATTTTTATCATCATGTATTATTCAAAACATATTCTTTCACATGATTGGTAATAAGAGCTTGCAAATCATTTTTTTAAATTGGGGCGTTTCCAATACTGGTCTTTACCTTTAAAGTTCAACAGGGCTTTCAAGTTTAAAGTTACTAGAAAATAATACCGTACTTACTTTGAAGTGAACAAAACGTTGTGAAATATCATGAATCAAACAATTTTTTTAATGTTTTTTGTATTTTTAATTTTTTTTTTACTTAATATAGATCTAGGAATACAAATATTATTATTATTATTATTATTTGTATTTCTAATAGGAATACAAATAATTGATGCTAAGCCTAAGAAGGTGTGGGGGAAAAAGAGATGATAGTATATAAACGTGGACTTCAAGTGAGAGCAAGCATTATGCCCAACACTGCACTGTTCATAACCTGAAATTCTATCAAAAACCTACAGTAGCTATACATGTATCTTTATCTTTCATGAAATACAGGCTTATAATAGCACTAGCAATCTTAACAACACCACAGGAAGGCCTATACATGTACATGTAGATATCAATTGCAATTGCATGATTTGATAATTGTATAAAGTGATTAATGCCTTTTTAACGGTGAAAGCTCAATATTTTTTTTAATATCTTTCCTCTTCTATCTCTCTCTCTCTCTCTCTCTCTCTCTCTCTCTCTCTCGTATCTAAGCGCATAGAGACAATAATGTAATATGCGCTACATAAGAATTGAACATGCATTATTATCATTATTATTAATAGATCTAGGTCGGTCTGTATCTCTTCACAACCTTGTTCAAACCTATACCTTTATATTTCAGCCATGTTATGTTACTAAGGCTATTAAACAGAAGACAATTAAGTCACAAAGCTAAAGCAAGCTACGAGATGTACAATGTACAGGTTCGTACAGGTTCATTCAGGCATTGCTGTGCACTCAACAACAACAGTCTTACAGTTGAATTACAAACAATAGTGACAACTTACAATACACATGATTTACATGTACATACACAGACAATGAAATACAAGGAGGTTTCCGGCTGGCCTCCTCCGTTTGTTATAATGGACAACTGCTCACTGTACCTTGAATTAAGACGACTCATGGCTGGCCAGTTCCCGGCTGGGTTGCCCTCCTGCAAGCTAGGATTTCCCCTAAACACTGGCCCCTACGGATCCCTAGCACTAGCCCAGCTAAATAATGTCCTGTATTCGTAGATCTGTCTGTAGTGGAGCTCACAATGTTATTATCCCAATTCCCAATGTCAATGTCCCGGTAAAGAATCCAGTGTTAAACAGAATAAGATAGGAATCACTATATCCATATATTTTTGGCAGCCAGAAAACGTAGACAGCATTCAAACAGGAATAGCATGCATTTATGTCTTATCTGTTCCCCTTTGCTCTTTCCCTCGATCCATACATGTACAGCTAGCTAGTGATATCTTCCTTCTTCTGTTTATGCCATGCGCCAAGCTAGGGCCTAGGCAATACAACTGAGCTAGCCACACACCCAATATGTATTTCTGTACTGTGCCTAGCAATAGCCTCACATTTTAAACACACAGGACAGACACACACACTATACACAAAAGTCTGCAGTATTACTGTATTGAAATGGGCCATAACACAGTAATGCTATGCATTAGCGATTCGAGTCAATGACTTTCTTACACTAGATTTTTAGCAGAGCCTATCCTAAAGGGCGCAAATGCAAAAACATAATCATTGCAAAATGAAATTGATTCTAAAAGCTCCCTAACTGGGACAATTTCACTGCATTTCTCTGTGTTTTGATCACTATTTCATCTGCGCTGCCATCATGAAAAGTAATCGGCCAGTAATTGTTCCATATGCTTCAATCTGTGTGCTCTATGGAGCAGCCAGGTAAATCACTTCATTTTGCATATATATAGCATCTCAAGCCCTCCATTTTGGGGGCTAATTGGCAGGAGGAAATTCTCTGAAAATAACCTTTCATGAACAGGAGGGTGGGGTCAAAATCATTATGCCTATCTTAAATCAATAAGATTTCTAATCTTGAAATTATTTTGTCATTATAGGCCTACCAATTAGGCTATATCTTACACAAGATTAACAACAATAACCAACAACATCAAAAGTATCATCAATTCATAAGATATACCATGCTACACAGTAAATATAAAGAAATTATGGGAATTTTTTAATCAGAACAAAAAACACAATTAAACAGACCTATTAGACTAGTACTACAAATTTTAATGATCATATTCATTCTGCATAGTGAATTTGATGTATCCAATGTGTAGCAATATATATATATATATATACCGGTATATATAATATTTAAAACAGTTGAAATTTCCTCTTACCCTGCAGTTTCCATTTATTATTGATTTGTATTATTATTATTATTATTATCATTTTCATTATCATCATTAAGTTTCATCATCATTATCATAATCATGATTATATCATATCTTTATTGTAACCAAAAATCTACTAATTTATATCTAATATAATGATATTTATATGTCTATGGAATTATTTTTACCTTGTAAATTCACTTGCATCAGCTTCCAGCTGTATTGTTGATTATTCAAATAAAACCTTATCAAATCAAATCAAATATAAAATTTCACTGAATTTCACTGAATTCACTATCAGACAAAACAAAATTAAAACCAGGAATGGTAGTAAACTGAAAATCTAAAGCATTTCCATTTCAATTGTTTCAATTATTATTTCTGTAAAAGTGATAGAGGAATTTCAAAATTAAATTGTATGTATATGTTAGTATATATGTATGTTTGTATGTATGCGTGTTTATGTAGTATGTGTGTTTGTATGTATGCATGATCCGGAACACAATATAAACAGAAGGATACATTTATTTGGGGTATATAGACCTACAGAGGTGAGAGAACCAGACAGGGCACAGAAAGTGCCCCATTCAAATAAACAAACGCCCTTCACCCTGAGTAATAAAAAAGAGATATAATAAAATAAAAGAGCCTCTCCTGAGGTAAACTAACATGTAAATGATATCATTCAGCTGGTTAATACCCATTCAAGATTTAAAACAGATGTCTTGTATGTGTGGGCCTATATCTACTTTAGTGTGCCCTAGCTATTCAGATAAGGGGGAAGATTATAATCATGAAGTACCTACCAGCACATCTCATCTGCAGTTGGATTAAGACTTTGTTTGATATCAGGTTTAACAAAGGAAGTTAGTGTGAGGTCTAAGTTTTGCTTTATTAAATGAGCATCTTAGACCCAGGTTGGGTTTAAAGGGATAGTTGAGTTCTGTTGCAGAGGGCACTACTCAAAATAATTTTTTTGTGAGATAATGAAAAACCGGGTGTCAAATTTGAAAGAACATACAATTTAAATGACAAATTCGGTTCAGAGACGGCTGAAATATCCATTAATATAACCATTTCTAATACTTGTGTACCACCACAAATATTCAATAATTTGAAAAAGTTATTGAAAAAACTAAATGGCACCTTTTACGTCGTATTTCAGCCAATGCCGATGTTGGCTTTTTGTGTTTGTAATATTACGCACAACCAGCCGGCCCATGTATTGTTATTTTTAATTAATTAATTAATTAACGGTCACCATATCTTTATAAAATTGGAGCTGAATTGGTATGATCGTATTTTTCGGTCTAAAATTATCTTCATAGCAATTTTAGGTTCTAAAAGGGCACTAGAAATGTCAAAGATAAGAATAAGAGCAATAACCATCCACTTTGAAGGCATTCATTTGCGGTCTGAAAACAGAACTCAACTATCCCTTTAACCATCTATTCAGAATATGGACCATTTGTCTATATCCAACATGTCTACTAACTATCCAACCGGTCTAAACGTCAGATTATTTTATCTATTCTTATTCTACAAACTATTCAAAATCATTACAAATATTTACATCAATTTGAAGAAAAACAAACATACAGGGTATAATTTACAGATTGAGATCTAGAACAACAAAGTAATGAGAAAATGTGGTGGGGTGTACTGAGAAGCTTATAGCTTGTAAAATTTATACCCCCTGACTATCAGAGTGCGAAAGTACAAGGGGGGGGGGGGTATTTTACCGTTTCAAAATTGATAATAATCATTATTTTGAATATTTCCAAACAGGGATTTTAATGATCTCGTTCGATCTACCCTTCCCTTATGCAATGAAAGAAATTACATGAATATTTAATATAAATGCACCTCTGTTAATAGGGCAAACTGGCTTTTGATGATATGTTTTGTGGAAAAATGAGAATTTAGACGTAATAGGGGGAAAGCATTGACAAAAGAGAACAATGCCATGAAACTAGGTCTCTGTGAGGGACAATTAAAAGCAATTACCTTAATATGAAAGCTAGGATACCAGGTGCATGAAGTATGACTGATTTAATATTCCTGTTGATTGAATTGGATCACACAAACACAAGGTAGAACGTAGGGGATGGGGGGATGAGAATCTTCATGCTTGTTTGTTATTTGTATATGTCATATACAATAAATAAATACTAATCAAAATTGCACAATGTTGAATTGCAGCATCATAACTTTATCACTCGCACAGGAGGGACAGGCTTGCACAATTAGGGTGGCCAGGCGGACACAATTAAAGGGGCATTTATGTTCCACCCCTCAAAATATACCTAAACATATTATACACTGCGCCTCCTATGAGAAAATGTACCCCCTGCTATAAGCAAGAACTTTTTATTCTTTCCAGAATTCCGGACCCCCTCTTGACTGCACACTACAGGCAAGTTCGTAATGTTGCATTCATAAGAAATAAAATCAATGTGTGTAGTTTACCTATGGATAAAGTTTATTTGAATAAACAATGATCAAATTGAGATATGTGAAAATTTGATAATACAATCAGGTTTAACAACATTGAATTTATAAATTTGTTATAAAAGAAATGATTAGCAGTTTTACGATGCAGCCGCACATGTTTTTGACGGGGGGGGGGGGGGGGGGGGGGGGGGGGGGGGGGGGGGGGGGGGGGGGGGGGGGGAAGGGGGGAGGGGGGGGGAAGGAGATCAACAGAAATGAAGTGACAGAGTAATAGAAAGTGAAAGACTAATGATACATTATAGTTACATTTGCAGACCACTTATGTTTTTATGTGCTTTTTACATGTAATTGATTACA